>NW_026870340.1:125000-135000 GCF_963584025.1 Labrus mixtus
CGGTCTCCCATCCAAGTACTAGCCAGGCACGACCCTGATTAGTTTCCGAGATCGGACGAGATCGGACGAGTTCAGGGTGGTATGACCGTAAGCCATTATTGTGTGCAGAAAGGGGCCTTTTAAAGATGTCATGCCCTTGATTCTGGTTGAATTTTTGGACATGTGAATATGTCTCTATATGATAAAAAAAAATCATATGATCAAAAAAAATTAAAAAGCTTACAGCACATGGTATTCCCAGGCGGTCTCCCTTCCAAGTACTAACCAGGCCCGACCCTGCTTAGCTTCCGAGATCGGACGAGTTCAGGGTGGTATGGCCGTAAGCCATTATTGTGTGCAGAAAGGGGCCTTTTAAAGATGTCATGCCCTTGATTCTTGCTGAATTTTTGGACATGTGAATATGTCTCTATATGATAAAACAAAAAAAACATATGATCAAAAAAATGAAAAAGCTTACAGCGTCTGGTATTCCCAGGCGGTCTCCCATCCAAGTACTAACCAGGCACGACCCTACTTAGTTTCCGAGATCGGACGAGATCGGGCGTGTTAAGGGTGGTATGGCCGTAAGCTGTTATTGTGTGCAGAAAGGGGCCTTTTAAAGATGTCATGCCCTTGATTCTGGCTGAATTTCTGGACATGTGAATATGTCTCTATATGATAAAAAAAAAACATATGATCAAAAAAATGAAAAAGCTTACAGCACCTGGTATTCCCAGGCGGTCTCCCATCCAAGTACTAACCAGGCCCTACCCTGCTTAGCTTCCAAGATCGGACGAGATCGGGCGTGTTCAGGGTGGTATGGCCATAAGTCATTATTGTGTGCAGAAAGGGGCCTTTTAAAGATGTCATGCCCTTGATTCTGGCTGAATTTTTGGACATGTGAATATGTCTCTATATGATAAAAAAAAACATATCATCAAAAAAATGAAAAAGCTTACAGCACCTGGTATTCCCAGGCGGTCTCCCATCCAAGTACTAACCAGGCCCGACCCTGCTTAGCTTCCGAGATCGGGCGTGTTCAGGGTGGTATGGCCATAAGCCATTATTGTGTGCAGAAAGGGGCCTTTTAAAGATGTCATGCCCTTGATTCTGGCTGAATTTTTGGACATGTGAATATGTCTCTATATGAAAAAAAAAAAACATATGATCAAAAAAATGAAAAAGCTTATAGCACCTGGTATTCCCAGGCTGTCTCCCATCCAAGTACTAACCAGGCCCGACCCTGCTTAGCTTCCGAGATCGGACGAGATCGGGCGTGTTCAGGGTGGTATGGCCATAAGTCATTATTGTGTGCAGAAAGGGGCCTTTTAAAGATGTCATGCCCTTGATTCTGGCTGAATTTTTGGACATGTGAATATGTCTCTATATGAAAAAAAAAAAACATATGATCAAAAAAATGAAAAAGCTTACAGCACCTGGTATTCCTAGGCGGTCTCCCATCCAAGTACTAACCACGCCCGACCCTGCATAGCTTCCGAGATCGGGCGTGTTCAGGGTGGTATGGCCGTAAGCCATTATTGTGTGCAGAAAGGGGCCTTTTAAAGATGTCATGCCCTTGATTCTGGCTAAATTTTTGGACATGTGAATATGTCTCTATATGATAAAAGAAAAACATATGATCAAAAAAATGAAAAAGCTTACAGCGTCTGGTATTCCCAGGCGGTCTCCCATCCAAGTACTAACCAGGCACGACCCTACTTAGTTTCCGAGATCGGACGAGATCGGGCGTGTTAAGGGTGGTATGGCCATAAGCCATTATTGTGTGCAGACAGGGGCCTTTTAAAGATGTCATGCCCTTGATTCTGGCTGAATTTTTGGACATGTGAATATGTCTCTATATGATAAAAAAAAACATATGATCAAACAAAATGAAAAAGCTTACAGCACCTGGTATTCCCAGGCGGTCTCCCATCCAAGTACTAACCAGGCCCGACCCTGCTTAGCTTCTGAGATCGGGCATGTTTTTTTTTTATCTTTTATTATCAAAATTACAAAAACATTTATAATTCTTTCACATCATTTACAACAAATGCTATTACAATACATACACCCTCTAAATTAAACCTCCCCTCTGACGCAAACGGCACCCTAAAAACAATAAAAACATAGCATCAGAAAAAAAAACTCAAACCACCCCTGATACCCCCAACTCATGACAACTCTTCTGAGTCCCTCCCCCAAAGCAAACACCCCTCTGAAAACAAACCACAAAAACATACAAAAACCCCACAGTATTCTCAAAAAACCACTGAGAAAAAAAAAAACACCAAATCAAATCACCCATTTTCCCCATGACCAAAAAAGAAGCCCTCGTACCAAAAAAACAAAAACAAAATAATTTAGACATCCCACATAATTCCCTCCTCATTTACTCTACACACATTCGCACCTTCCACAAACATTCTCACAAACTCACTCTCATTCGCTATGTACAACAATTTAAGATGTGCTTTCCATTCATTCACAAACATTCTCCACACATTCATTTTCTTACTTTCATACAGTGCATAATTCCTTCTGTTAAAAACCGCTTTTCTTGCAAAAGCCAAAATTATATTCATTACATTGTGATTTTTTTGTTTTGTTCCCACCCCCAACAACACCGACAATTCCCACCCCCTTTCATTCCAACACTCATTCTTACTGCATTTCCCCAACATTTCTCTTATTTTTCCCCAAAAATAAACCAATTCCCCACACGTAACAAACAAATGTATTAAATCCTCATCCGTACTTTCACATACACAACACTTTCTTTCATACCTCTCCTTATGGATCTGATGCAGGACGATGCAGGTGAAGATCCTCCTGTGCCTCAGTTTGAAATCTAGGTCAAATATTGCATGTGGTGTATGCGGAATGTTAATGTTCTTCCATATCATGTTGCTTGTTATGTCCGGGTATGTGTCTGTCCATTTTACTTCGGATGTGGGTTTCTGTATTCTATGTGTGATTGCGCACCTATACCAAATTTTTGTAGTGACATCTGTAATGTTGTGTTTCTTCTCCCCTAGGCACAGGGAGATCCCCCCCCACATCGTCCTGCATCACTCCCTCCTTCTCTTTGATTAATTTTTCCCATTCGCTCGACAAAGACAATTTTACATTTGCAAACACTCTCTCAATCACATCCTTTCTGCACACACACCCTTTATTTTTTAAACCCCTCACCACCATTTGTAAATCAAAATCCCCCCCACAGTTCAGTAAATCCCTTATTCTAATATATCCCGCTTTCGACATAGCTTCACACTTAATTACCCTCTTCCCATTTTTAAAATACGGGCTCGAGAGGAAGGGCAGTCGTAGCACTGACCCTCTCGTTCCGCACTCTGGTACAGTCCAGGATGAAACCTGATACCACGCACTGAGTACTTCCTGGAAAAACCGTGGCAAGTGTTTAAATGAATCCGGGTTATTGATCTGGTACAGGTTGTCCTCGTTGTAGAGTCCAAAACTGCACAGATATTGTTTGAAGTGGTTTTTCCAAACTACGTTCCGGTTCTGGTCCATAAATTTGCCTATCAATTTGACTCTTAGTGCTACTTTTTTTGTAAGTAAATCAATCAAAGCTAGCCCCCCCTGATCTTTAGCCCCTATTATTGTTTTGTGAGCTATACTCGCTGCTTTGTTTTTCCAAATAAAGTCCCTAATGGTCTTTGAAATCTCCTTAAAGGCCCAGTCCGGAAGCGTACAAGTACTCAGCGCATGATTCACTTTGGACAACACGAGAGCATTTGTTACGGCTACCCTTCCTCTCAACAATAGACCCCTCGCTTTCCACAAATTCAATGTTTTTTTAATTTTACCCACCACCTCTTTCCATGTTACATCATCACATTCATTCTCATTTTTCCCCATATTCACTCCCAACACTTTTCTTCTCTCACACACCGTTTTAAATCCCCACTTATTAACTAGATTGGATTCCTTACCTAGTAACATAATTTCTGACTTATTTTCATTTACTTTTGCCCCAGATGCTCTTTCATAAGTTTGTACATGTTTTAATATCAATTCTATATCCTCCTCTCCTTTTACCATTATATTCACGTCATCTGCATACTGTATTATTTTTACGTTTTCCTTACCTATACCTTTTATGTTTACGTCTTCCGATATCAGTGCTGCCAGCGGCTCTGCTACCAAGCTGTACAACAGCGCTGACATCGGACATCCTTGTCTCACTGACCTTGATATTTTAAAAGAATCAGTTAGTTCCCCGTTACATTTTATCTTGCTTTCCGCTCTGTATACAACATATTTATCCATTCTCTCATTCTCTCCCCGAATCCAAACTTCTCTAACACCTTCCCCATGAACCCGTGATCTACTCTGTCAAAAGCTTTATTTAAATCAATCCCTAGCCATATTCCCCCCTCCCCTTCCATATCCCTGACCGTCTGTTTTATTGAAATGATTGAGTCTGCTATGTCTCTGTTTGGTATACTGTATGATTGTGTTTGTTCTATGATTGTTCCTATTACCTCCCTGATTCTATTGGCTATTGTTTTCGCTATGATTTTGTAGTCTGTGTTGAGTAGGCTGATTGGTCTGTAGTTGTCCAGATTTTTATTGTCCCCCTTGTTTTTGTAAAAAATAGTAACCACCCCTTCCCCTAAACTTTTTGGTATATGTTTCACTTTTTCCATATATTTACTCAATTTGTTCACCAAGGGCACCAGCTGCTCTTTGAAAGCTTGGTAGAATTCCGCAGTTAGGCCATCGCTCCCAGGACTTTTGTTTTTGTTTAACCCCTCTAAAGCACTTCTGATTTCTCCCTCTGTAAACTCACAATCACACCACATTTTATCGTCCTCGCTTAGTTTTTTCTTTAAGGCACCCAAAGCTCTGTTCACACTCACGCTATCACACTCCTGTCTCGAAAACAGGCTTTCATAATAGCCCTTTACTATTTCTAAAATTCCCTTTTTATCTGTCACACTTTTACCTGCTTCATTTAATAATTCGTTTATTTCTGTTCTTTTTTGTTTTTGTTTTTCCAGACCTAAAAAAAAGGCTGTACTCCTCTCCCCCTCATACATATATTGTATTTTACTCCTAATGGCTGCACCCCTACTCTTTTTAAGTTCAATCACTGCCAACTGTTCTTTTAAATGTATGTATTTTTCGACATCTACATTATCTACACTGTCAAGCGATGCTATTTCCTCACTTAGTTGTTTTCTCAAATTCTCTTCCTTTCTATTTTCTCTCCACTTTTTCTCTTTACTATAATTGATACACTTTTTTTTAATTCTGACTTTTACACTATCCCACCACACATTCATATCTTCACTCTCATTCCACTCATATCCCACATCATTCAACAATCTTTCCATACTTTTCACAAACATTCCATCATCCAGCAAGCTTGCATTAAAGCACCGTATCCCTCCTTTACGTACATTCGTTTCTTTTCTAAACGTGATTTCTATTCCAGCGTGATCGCTCCACATATTAGTTTTATATTCAACTTCTTTAATCCACCTCACTACCTCGCATGTCACCAAAGCATAATCTATTCTAGATTGTTTTAATCTATTCAGTACAATTTGTCTCCTGGAGAACACCCTCTCCCATGGATGTAGCAATCTCCAAATATCAATGCATTGTTTCGTTATCATTATATCTTTAAGTGTCCCCCTGCTCACATCCCCCTTAAACACATTATTTTTTGACACATCGGTGGGTGTCATCGCCACATTAAAGTCACCGATTATTATACAATTCCTTTCCCACCATTTGCTTATTGCAATGAAGAATGTTTTCCTTTCTTTTTCTCCATTCGGTGCATATATATTTATGATTCTTATATTTTTCGTTTCATACACACAGTCTATTACTATTATTCTTCCTTCTTTGTCTCCATAAACCAAATTTACCCCTGTTACCCGACCCGTTTTGACTAAAACCGCCACTCCTCTCGCCCTCGACGTGCCATTGGAGCAGAAAATATGGCCCACAAAGTCTTTTTTTATGTCTTCCACCAGGGAATCATCCCACCTGGTCTCCTGCAGGCACAAAACGTCATTCTGCAAGGAAAGAATCGCATGTCTTTTTTCTTTGTTCCTTAGTCCATTCACGTTTATCGAAAATAAATTAAAGGCCATTATCATAAAAATAAAAACAAAAAAAACGGATTTACAGGGGTTATTGTCAGTCATTATTTGTCCTTACATTTCAATTTTTTCACCAACTTTTTTCGTTGTCCAAGACTTAGTCTTTTTTGCGCACTCGCCAGTTCACTCACATCCATTTCGCTGTCCGTTTCATTGGGACTGGTGCTTTTACCCGTATTATTTAGCGTGATTTTTCTCCCTCCCGCCTGTCCAACACCACTCTCAGGCATCTCCCTCCCCTCTGTGCTCATGCTTACCCCCGGGTCTTCTGCCACGTCCCTTCCGTCTCCTTTTTTCCCTCTCTCGCTCGTTTTTCGCTGCTTCTGCTGTCCTCCCTCTCCAGCCAGCTCCGGCGTCTCCAGCTCGCACTCTGACGCCCGTTCTCCTCCGCTCTCTCCGCTCTGCTCCATTTCTCCGTCACTGTTCTCGTCTTCTCTGATCTCCTTCCTGCTTGCTCCGATCACCTCCTTCTCCTCCGCCTCCTCCTCGTACACCTCCTCCGCCTCGTCTTCATCCTCGTACACCTCCTCCACCTCGTTCTTGCTTTCCTCTCCGTTCTCACACTCACATTCATTTTCTCTTTTTTTACAGTTTGTGCATTTTGTGCTGTTCGCGCTGCACTCTCGCGCAAAGTGTCCCTGCACCCCACAGTTGTGGCACATAAATTCTGGACACTCTCTCAGGATGTGTCCCGGCTGGATGCACATCCTGCACACTTTTTGTTGTCTATCATGTATTACTCTAAAGTATTCGTTCCCCATCACAGTGTTAAACTTTGTGGAGTAAGGGAGTGACTGTACCTGGTCATTAAATCTGACCCGGACAAACCTCGTTCCGTCAGCTATCATTGTTCCAGGCCACATTCTGCGTTTTATTGGTGATGTCGGTTTCACTCCCCATCCCGTCAGCTTCCAAACTATTTCTTCATCTGTGATATACGCTGGCAGGTTTAAAAAAGACACCACCAGCTCATCATTATTTAGTTCTCTCGCCACGACTCTGGTCTCTCCGATTTTAAATCCATCCAGCAGCCTTTCCTTTCCTTTAATGTTGCTCACCGTCACCTCCAGTTTTTCAGGTCCCAGGGTTCTGCACGCCAGCAGGCCCCCACAGATCATTTTTATGTTGCTCATGACGTGATTTAGAGGAACTTTGTCTCCCACCATTTCAATGTTTAGTGTTAGTTTTCTCTCAAAAGACACTTTTGCTTCCTCTTTTTCTGCTCTCTCGCCACCTCTCCCATTCTCTTCGCATGCGGAGCAATCAGCCCGCCGCTCCTCTCTCTTCCTCTCTCTCCGTCATCCATTCCGTTCCCTGTTTCATTTGCCGTTTTCATCCGTCCTTTTTGTCCGTCGTTCTTCTCGTTGTCGTTTAATCCATTCCTTTGTTTCAGTGCCATGTTTGTTTGTTCACGTTGTTGTCCGTTCTCTTTTCCTTTTTCCATCTCTCCAGTCCGTGGTCCTGTCATCTTTGTGATCCGTCCGTGTGAGTTTGCTCGCGACATACGAGCAAACATTCACAAAAAACAAAAATTCTTCACAAAATTGTGGAAAAAAAACAGGAAAAAAAGGTGAAAAGAAAAACGATCCCCCTAACAGTCAGTGACTGCTGGGGGACATTCACTCACAATCTGAGGTATTTAAATAAATCCAAAGCGCATCCAAAAAACAAACAAATTAGTCCAGCTGTCCTGCTCAGTACTGACACGTCAGCTCTCCTTCAGCACCACACAAACTCTGACAGCAAAAGGGGCGTGTTCAGGGTGGTATGGCCGTAAGCCATTATTGTGTGCAGAAAGGGGCCTTTTAAAGATGTCATGCCCTTGATTCTGGCTGAATTTTTGGACATGTGAATATGTCTCTATATGATAAAAAAAAAACATATGATCAAAAAAATGAAAAAGCTTACAGCACCTGGTATTCCCAGGCGGTCTCCCATCCAAGTACTAACCAGGCCCGACCCTGCTTAGCTTCCGGGATCGGACGAGATCGGGCATGTTCAGGGTGGTATGGCTGTAAGCCATTATTGTATGCAGAAAGGGGCCTTTTAAAGATGTCATGCCCTTGATTCTGGCTGAATTTTTGGACATGTGAATATGTCTCTATATGATAAAAAAAAACATATGATCAAAAAAATGAAAAAGCTTACATCACCTGGTATTCCCAGGCGGTCTCCCATCCAAGTACTAACCAGGCACGAACCCTGCTTAGCTTCCGAGATCGGACGTGTTCAGGGTGGTATGGCTGTAAGCCATTATTGTGTGCAGAAAGGGGCCTTTTAAAGATGTCATGCTCTTGATTCTGGCTGAATTTTTGGACATGTGAATATGTCTCTATATGGTAAAAAAAAACATATGATCAAAAAAATGAAAAAGCTTACATCACCTGGTATTCCCAGGCGGTCTCCCATCCAAGTACTAACCAGGCCCGACCCTGCTTAGCTTCCGAGATGGGACGAGATAGGCCGTGTTCAGGGTGGTATGGCTGTAAGCTGTTATTGTGTGCAGACAGGGGCCTTTTAAAGATGTCATGCCCTTGATTCTGGCTGAATTTTTGGACATGTGAATATGTCTCTATATGATAAAAAAATACATGATCAAAAAAATGAAAAAGCTTACAGCACCTGGTATTCCCAGACGGTCTCCCATCCAAGTACTAACAAGGCCCGACCCTGCTTAGCTTCTGAGATCGAACGAGATCGGGCGTGTTCAGGGTGGTATGGCCGTAAGCCATTATTGTCTGCAGACAGGGGCCTTTTAAAGATGTCATGCCCTTGATTCTGGCTGAATTTTTGGACATGTGAATATGTCTCTCTATGATAAAAAAAAAACATATGATCAAAAAAATAAAAAAAGCTTACAGCTTCTGTTATTCCCAGGCGGTCTCCCATCCAAGTACTAACCAGGCCCGACCCTGCTTAGCTTCCAAGATTGGACGAGTTCAGGGTGGTTTGGCCGTAAGCCATTATTGTGTGCAGAAAGGGGCCTTTTAAAGATGTCATGCCCTTGATTCTGGCTGAATTTTTGGACATGTGAATATGTCTCTATATGATAAAAAAAAAAACATATGATCAAAAAAATGAAACACCTTACAGCATTTGGTATTCCACAGGCGGTCTCCCATCCAAGTACTAACGAGGCCCGACCCTGCTTAGTTTCCGAGATCGGACGAGAACGGACGAGTTCAGGGTGGTTTGACTGTAAGCCATTATTGTGTGCAGAAAGGGGCCTTTTAAAGATGTCATGCCCTTGATTCTGGCTGAATTTTTGGACATGTGAATATGTCTCTATATGATAAAAAAAAAACATATGATCAAAAAAATGAAAAAACTTACAGCACCTGGTATTTCCAGGCGGTCTCCCATCCAAGTACTAACCAGGCCCTACCCCGCTTAGCCTCCGAGATCGGACGAGATCAGGCGTGTTCAGGGTGGTATGGCCGTAAGCCATTATTGTGTGCAGAAAGGGGCCTTTTAAAGATGTCATGCCCTTGATTCTGGCTGAATTTTTGGACATGTGAATATGTCTCTTTATGATAAAAAAAAAAACATATGATCAAAAAAATGAAAAAACTCACAGCACCTGGTATTCCCAGGCGGTCTCCCATCCAAGTACTAACCAGGCCCTACCCTGCTTAGCTTCCGAGATCGGACGAGATCAGGCGTGTTCAGGGTGGTATGGCCGTAAGCCATTATTGTGTGCAGACAGGGGCCTTTTAAAACTGTCATGCCCTTGATTCTGGCTGAATTTTTGGACATGTGAATATGTCTCTATATGATAAAAAAAAACATATGATCAAAAAAAATGAAAAAGCTTACAGCACCTGGTATTCCCAGGCGGTCTCCCATCCAAGTACTAACCAGGCCCGACCCTGCTTAGC
>NW_026870340.1:140000-157500 GCF_963584025.1 Labrus mixtus
CTGCTTAGCTTCCGAGATCGGACGAGATCGGGCGTGTTCAGGGTGGTATGGCCGTAAGCCATTATTGTGTGCAGAAAGGGGCCTTTTAAAGATGTCATGCCCTTGATTCTGGCTGAATTTTTGGACATGTGAATATGTCTCTATATGATAAAAAAAAAAAACATATGATCAAAAAATTGAAACAGCTTACAGCATTTGGTATTCCACAGGCAGTCTCCCATCCAAGTACTAACGAGGCCCGACCCTGCATAGCTTCCGAGATGGGACGAGATCGGGCGTGTTCAGGGTGGTATGGCCGTAAGCCATTATTGTGTGCAGAAAGGGGCCTTTTAAAGATGTCATGCCCTTGATTCTGGCTGAATTTTTGGACATGTGAATATGTCTCTCTATGATAAAAAAAAAACACATGATCAAAAAAATGAAACAGCTTACAGCATCTGGTATTCCACAGGCGGTCTCCCATCCAAGTACTAACCAGGCACGACACTGCTTAGTTTCCGAGATCGGACGAGATTGGACGAGTTCAGGGTGGTATGACCGTAAGCCATTATTGTGTGCAGAAAGGGGCCTTTTAAAGATGTCATGCCCTTGATTCTGGTTGAATTTTTGGACATGTGAATATGTCTCTATATGATAAAAAAAAACATGATCAAAAAAATGAAAAAGCTTACAGCACCTGGTATTCCCAGGCGGTCTCCCATCCAAGTACTAACCAGGCCTTACCCTGCTTAGCTTCTGAGATCGAACGAGATCGGGCGTGTTCAGAGTGGTATGGCCGTAAGCCATTATTGTCTGCAGACAGGGGCCTTTTAAAGATGTCATGCCCTTGATTCTGGCTGAATTTTTGGACATGTGAATATGTCTCTCTATGATAAAAAAAAAACATATGATCAAAAAAATAAAAAAAGCTTACAGCGTCTGGTATTCCCAGGCGTTCTCCCATCCAAGTACTAACCAGGCCCGACCCTGCTTAGCTTCCAAGATCGGACGAGTTCAGGGTGGTTTGGCCGTAAGCCATTATTGTGTGCAGAAAGGGGCCTTTTAAAGATGTCATGCCCTTGATTCTGGCTGAATTTTTGGACATGTGAATATGTCTCTCTATGATAAAAAAAAAACAAATGATCAAAAAAATGAAACAGCTTACAGCATCTGGTATTCCACAGGCGGTCTCCCATCCAAGTACTAACCAGGCACGACCCTGCTTAGTTTCCGAGATCGGACGAGATCGGACGAGTTCAGGGTGGTATGACCGTAAGCCATTATTGTGTGCAGAAAGGGGCCTTTTAAAGATGTCATGCCCTTGATTCTGGCTGAATTTTTGGACATGTGAATATGTCTCTATATGATAAAAAAAAAACATATGATCAAAAAAATGAAAAAGCTTACAGCACCTGGTATTCCCAGGCGGTCTCCCATCCAAGTACTAACCAGGCCCGACCCTGCTTAGCTTCCGAGATCGGACGAGATCGGGCGTGTTCAGGGTGGTATGGCCGTAAGCCATTATTGTATGCAGAAAGGGGCCTTTTAAAGATGTCATGCCCTTGATTCTGGCTGAATTTTTGGACATGTGAATATGTCTCTATATGATAAAAAAAAAACATATGATCAAAAAAATGAAAAAACTTACAGCACCTGGTATTCCCAGGCTGTCTCCCATCCAAGTACTAACCAGGCCCTACCCTGCTTAGCTTCCGATATCGGACGAGATCAGGCGTGTTTTTTTTTTTTTTTTATCTTTTATTATCAAAATTACAAAAACATTTATAATTCTTTCACATCATTTACAACAAATGCTATTACAATACATACACCCTCTAAATTAAACCTCCCCTCTGACGCAAACGGCACCCTAAAAACAATAAAAACATAGCATCAGAAAAAAAACTCAAACCACCCCTGATACCCCCAACTCATGACAACTCTTCTGAGTCCCTCCCCCAAAGCAAACACCCCTCTGAAAACAAACCACAAAAACATACAAAAACCCCACTGTATTCTCAAAAAACCACTGAGAAAAAAAAACCCACCAAATCAAATCACCCATTTTCCCCATGACCAAAAAAGAAGCCCTCGTACCAAAAAAACAAAAACAAAATAATTTAGACATCCCACATAATTCCCTCCTCATTTACTCTACACACATTCGCACCTTCCACAAACATTCTCACAAACTCACTCTCATTCGCTATGTACAACAATTTAAGATGTGCTTTCCATTCATTCACAAACATTCTCCACACATTCATTTTCTTACTTTCATACAGTGCATAATTCCTTCTGTTAAAAACCGCTTTTCTTGCAAAAGCCAAAATTATATTTATTACATTGTGATTTTTTTGTTTTGTTCCCACCCCCAACAACACCGACAATTCCCACCCCCTTTCATTCCAACACTCATTCTTACTGCATTTCCCTAACATTTCTCTTATTTTTCCCCAAAAATAAACCAATTCCCCACACGTAACAAACAAATGTATTAAATCCTCATCCGTACTTTCACATACACAACACTTTCTTTCATACCTCTCCTTATGGATCTGATGCAGGACGATGCAGGTGAAGATCCTCCTGTGCCTCAGTTTGAAATCTAGGTCAAATATTGCATGTGGTGTATGCGGAATGTTAATGTTCTTCCATATCATGTTGCTTGTTATGTCCGGGTATGTGTCTGTCCATTTTACTTCGGATGTGGGTTTCTGTATTCTATGTGTGATTGCGCACCTATACCAAATTTTTGTAGTGACATCTGTAATGTTGTGTTTCTTCTCCCCTAGGCACAGGGAGATCCCCCCCACATCGTCCTGCATCACTCCCTCCTTCTCTTTGATTAATTTTTCCCATTCGCTCGACAAAGACAATTTTACATTTGCAAACACTCTCTCAATCACATCCTTTCTGCACACACACCCTTTATTTTTTAAACCCCTCACCACCATTTGTAAATAAAAATCCCCCCCACAGTTCAGTAAATCCCTTATTCTAATATATCCCGCTTTCGACATAGCTTCACACTTAATTACCCTCTCCCCATTTTTAAAATACGGGCTCGAGAGGAAGGGCAGTCGTAGCACTGACCCTCTCGTTCCGCACTCTGGTACAGTCCAGGATGAAACCTGATACCACGCACTGAGTACTTCCTGGAAAAACCGTGGCAAGTGTTTAAATGAATCCGGGTTATTGATCTGGTACAGGTTGTCCTCGTTGTAGAGTCCAAAACTGCACAGATATTGTTTGAAGTGGTTTTTCCAAACTACGTTCCGGTTCTGGTCCATAAATTTGCCTATCAATTTGACTCTTAGTGCTACTTTTTTTGTAAGTAAATCAATCAAAGCTAGCCCCCCCTGATCTTTAGCCCCTATTATTGTTTTGTGAGCTATACTCGCTGCTTTGTTTTTCCAAATAAAGTCCCTAATGGTCTTTGAAATCTCCTTAAAGGCCCAGTCCGGAAGCGTACAAGTACTCAGCGCATGATTCACTTTGGACAACACGAGAGCATTTGTTACGGCTACCCTTCCTCTCAACAATAGACCCCTCGCTTTCCACAAATTCAATGTTTTTTTAATTTTACCCACCACCTCTTTCCATGTTACATCATCACATTCATTCTCATTTTTCCCCATATTCACTCCCAACACTTTTCTTCTCTCACACACCGTTTTAAATCCCCACTTATTAACTAGATTGGATTCCTTACCTAGTAACATAATTTCTGACTTATTTTCATTTACTTTTGCCCCAGATGCTCTTTCATAAGTTTGTACATGTTTTAATATCAATTCTATATCCTCCTCTCCTTTTACCATTATATTCACGTCATCTGCATACTGTATTATTTTTACGTTTTCCTTACCTATACCTTTTATGTTTACGTCTTCCGATATCAGTGCTGCCAGCGGCTCTGCTACCAAGCTGTACAACAGCGCTGACATCGGACATCCTTGTCTCACTGACCTTGATATTTTAAAAGAATCAGTTAGTTCCCCGTTACATTTTATCTTGCTTTCCGCTCCTGTATACAACATATTTATCCATTCTCTCATTCTCTCCCCGAATCCAAACTTCTCTAACACCTTCCCCATGAACCCGTGATCTACTCTGTCAAAAGCTTTATTTAAATCAATCCCTAGCCATATTCCCCCCTCCCCTTCCATATCCCTGACCGTCTGTTTTATTGAAATGATTGAGTCTGCTATGTCTCTGTTTGGTATACTGTATGATTGTGTTTGTTCTATGATTGTTCCTATTACCTCCCTGATTCTATTGGCTATTGTTTTCGCTATGATTTTGTAGTCTGTGTTGAGTAGGCTGATTGGTCTGTAGTTGTCCAGATTTTTATTGTCCCCCTTGTTTTTGTAAAAAATAGTAACCACCCCTTCCCCTAAACTTTTTGGTATATGTTTCACTTTTTCCATATATTTACTCAATTTGTTCACCAAGGGCACCAGCTGCTCTTTGAAAGCTTGGTAGAATTCCGCAGTTAGGCCATCGCTCCCAGGACTTTTGTTTTTGTTTAACCCCTCTAAAGCACTTCTGATTTCTCCCTCTGTAAACTCACAATCACACCACATTTTATCGTCCTCGCTTAGTTTTTTCTTTAAGGCACCCAAAGCTCTGTTCACACTCACGCTATCACACTCCTGTCTCGAAAACAGGCTTTCATAATAGCCCTTTACTATTTCTAAAATTCCCTTTTTATCTGTCACACTTTTACCTGCTTCATTTAATAAGTCGTTTATTTCTGTTCTTTTTTGTTTTTGTTTTTCCAGACCTAAAAAAAAGGCTGTACTCCTCTCCCCCTCATACATATATTGTATTTTACTCCTAATGGCTGCACCCCTACTCTTTTTAAGTTCAATCACTCCCAACTGTTCTTTTAAATGTATGTATTTTTCGACATCTACATTATCTACACTGTCAAGCGATGCTATTTCCTCACTTAGTTGTTTTCTCAAATTCTCTTCCTTTCTATTTTCTCTCCACTTTTTCTCTTTACTATAATTGATACACTTTTTTTTAATTCTGACTTTTACACTATCCCACCACACATTCATATCTTCACTCTCATTCCACTCATATCCCACATCATTCAACAATCTTTCCATACTTTTCACAAACATTCCATCATCCAGCAAGCTTGCATTAAAGCACCATATCCCTCCTTTACGTACATTCGTTTCTTTTCTAAACGTGATTTCTATTCCAGCGTGATCGCTCCACATATTAGTTTTATATTCAACTTCTTTAATCCACCTCACTACCTCGCATGTCACCAAAGCATAATCTATTCTAGATTGTTTTAATCTATTAAGTACAATTTGTCTCCTGGAGAACACCCTCTCCCATGGATGTAGCAATCTCCAAATATCAATGCATTGTTTCGTTATCATTATATCTTTAAGTGTCCCCCTGCTCACATCCCCCTTAAACACATTATTTTTTGACACATCGGTGGGTGTCATCGCCACATTAAAGTCACCGATTATTATACAATTCCTTTCCCACCATTTGCTTATTGCAATGAAGAATGTTTTCCTTTCTTTTTCTCCATTCGGTGCATATATATTTATGATTCTTATATTTTTCGTTTCATACACACAGTCTATTACTATTATTCTTCCTTCTTTGTCTCCATAAACCAAATTTACCCCTGTTACCCGACCCGTTTTGACTAAAACCGCCACTCCTCTCGCCCTCGACGTGCCATTGGAGCAGAAAATATGGCCCACAAAGTCTTTTTTTATGTCTTCCACCAGGGAATCATCCCACCTGGTCTCCTGCAGGCACAAAACGTCATTCTGCAAGGAAAGAATCGCATGTCTTTTTTCTTTGTTCCTTAGTCCATTCACGTTTATCGAAAATAAATTAAAGGCCATTATCATAAAAATAAAAACAAAAAAAACGGATTTACAGGGGTTATTGTCAGTCATTATTTGTCCTTACATTTCAATTTTTTCACCAACTTTTTTCGTTGTCCAAGACTTAGTCTTTTTTGCGCACTCGCCAGTTCACTCACATCCATTTGGCTGTCCGTTTCATTGGGACTGGTGCTTTTACCCGTATTATTTAGCGTGATTTTTCTCCCTCCCGCCTGTCCAACACCACTCTCAGGCATCTCCCTCCCCTCTGTGCTCATGCTTACCCCCGGGTCTTCTGCCACGTCCCTTCCGTCTCCTTTTTTCCCTCTCTCGCTCGTTTTTCGCTGCTTCTGCTGTCCTCCCTCTCCAGCCAGCTCCGGCGTCTCCATCTCGCACTCTGACGCCCGTTCTCCTCCGCTCTCTCCGCTCTGCTCCATTTCTCCGTCACTGTTCTCGTCTTCTCTGATCTCCTTCCTGCTTGCTCCGATCACCTCCTTCTCCTCCGCCTCTTCCTCGTACACCTCCTCCGCCTCGTCTTCATCCTCGTACACCTCCTCCACCTCGTTCTTGCTTTCCTCTCCGTTCTCACACTCACATTCATTTTCTCTTTTTTTACAGTTTGTGCATTTTGTGCTGTTCGCGCTGCACTCTCGCGCAAAGTGTCCCTGCACCCCACAGTTGTGGCACATAAATTCTGGACACTCTCTCAGGATGTGTCCCGGCTGGATGCACATCCTGCACACTTTTTGTTGTCTATCATGTATTACTCTAAAGTATTCGTTCCCCATCACAGTGTTAAACTTTGTGGAGTAAGGGAGTGACTGTACCTGGTCATTAAATCTGACCCGGACAAACCTCGTTCCGTCAGCTATCATTGTTCCAGGCCACATTCTGCGTTTTATTGGTGATGTCGGTTTCACTCCCCATCCCGTCAGCTTCCAAACTATTTCTTCATCTGTGATATACGCTGGCAGGTTTAAAAAAGACACCACCAGCTCATCATTATTTAGTTCTCTCGCCACGACTCTGGTCTCTCCGATTTTAAATCCATCCAGCAGCCTTTCCTTTCCTTTAATGTTGCTCACCGTCACCTCCAGTTTTTCAGGTCCCAGGGTTCTGCACGCCAGCAGGCCCCCACAGATCATTTTTATGTTGCTCATGACGTGATTTAGAGGAACTTTGTCTCCCACCATTTCAATGTTTAGTGTTAGTTTTCTCTCAAAAGACACTTTTGCTTCCTCTTTTTCTGCTCTCTCGCCACCTCTCCCATTCTCTTCGCATGCGGAGCAATCAGCCCGCCGCTCCTCTCTCTTCCTCTCTCTCCGTCATCCATTCCGTTCCCTGTTTCATTTGCCGTTTTCATCCGTCCTTTTTGTCCGTCGTTCTTCTCGTTGTCGTTTAATCCATTCCTTTGTTTCAGTGCCATGTTTGTTTGTTCACGTTGTTGTCCGTTCTCTTTTCCTTTTTCCATCTCTCCAGTCCGTGGTCCTGTCATCTTTGTGATCCGTCCGTGTGAGTTTGCTCGCGACATACGAGCAAACATTCACAAAAAACAAAAATTCTTCACAAAATTGTGGAAAAAAAACAGGAAAAAAAGGTGAAAAGAAAAACGATCCCCCTAACAGTCAGTGACTGCTGGGGGACATTCACTCACAATCTGAGGTATTTAAATAAATCCAAAGCGCATCCAAAAAACAAACAAATTAGTCCAGCTGTCCTGCTCAGTACTGACACGTCAGCTCTCCTTCAGCACCACACAAACTCTGACAGCAAAAGGGGCGTGTTAAGGGTGGTATGGCCGTAAGCCGTTATTGTGTGCAGAAAGGGGCCTTTTAAAGATGTCATGCCCTTGATTCTGGCTGAATTTTTGGACATGTGAATATGTCTCTATATGATAAAAAAAAAACATATGATCAAAAAAATGAAAAAGCTTACAGCACCTGGTATTCCCAGGCGGTCTCCCATCCAAGTACTAACCAGGCCCGACCCTGCTTAGCTTCCGAGATCGGACGAGATCGGGCGTGTTCAGGGTGGTATGGCCGTAAGCCATTGTTGTATGCAGAAAGGGGCCTTTTAAAGATGTCATGCCCTTGATTCTGGCTGAATCTTTGGACATGTGAATATGTCTCTATATGATAAAAAAAACACATGATCAAAAAAAATGAAAAAGCTTACAGCACCTGGTATTCCCAGGCGGTCTCCCATCCAAGTACTAACCAGGCCCGACCCTGCTTAGCTTCCGAGATCGGACGAGATCGGGCATGTTCAGGGTGGTATGGCCGTAAGCCATTATTGTGTGCAGAAAGGGGCCTTTTAAAGATGTCATGCCCTTGATTCTGGCTGAATTTTTGGACATGTGAATATGTCTCTATATGATAAAAAAAAACATATGATCAAACAAAATGAAAAAGCTTACAGCACCTGGTATTCCCAGGCGGTCTCCCATCAAAGTACTAACCAGGCCCGACCCTGCTTAGCTTCTGAGATCAGACGAGATCGGGCGTGTTCAGGGTGGTATGGCCGTAAGCCATTATTGTGTGCAGAAAGGGGCCTTTTAAAGATGTCATGCCCTTGATTCTGCCTGAATTTTTGGACATGTGAATATGTCTCTATATGATAAAAAAAAACATATGATCAAAAAAATGAAAAAGCTTACAGCACCTGGTATTCCCAGGCGGTCTCCCATCCAAGTACTAACCAGGCCAGACGCTGCTTAGCTTCCGAGATCGGACAAGTTCAGGGTGGTATGTCCTTAAGCCATTATTGTGTGCAGAAAGGGGCCTTTTAAAGATGTCATGCCCTTGATTCTGGCTGAATTTTTGGACATGTGAATATGTCTCTATATGATAAAAAAAAAACATATGATCAAAAAAATGAAAAAGCTTACAGCACCTGGTATTCCCAGGCGGTCTCCCATCCAAGTCCTAACCAGGCCCCACCATGCTTACCT
This sequence comes from Labrus mixtus, assembly GCF_963584025.1. NCBI lineage: Eukaryota > Metazoa > Chordata > Actinopteri > Labriformes > Labridae > Labrus > Labrus mixtus. Next base: position 148,806 of record NW_026870340.1, read on the forward strand.
TCCGAGATCGGACGAGTTCAGGGTTGTATGGCCGTAAGCCATTATTGTGTGCAGAAAGGGGCCTTTTAAAGATGTCATGCCCTTGATTCTGGCTGAATTTTTGGACATGTGAATATGTCTCTATATGATAAAAAAAAAACATATGATCAAAAAAATGAAAAACCTTAAAGCACCTGGTATTCCCAGTTGGTCTCCCATCCAAGTACTAACCAGGCACGACCCTGCTTAGCTTCCGAGATCGGGCGTGTTAAGGGTGGTATGGCCGTAAGTCATTAGTGTGTGCAGAAAGGGGCCTTTTAAAGATGTCATGCCCTTGATTCTGGCTGAATTTTTGGACATGTGAATATGTCTCTATATGATAAAAAAAAAACATATGATCAAAAAAATGAAAAAGCTTACAGCACCTGGTATTCCCAGGCGGTCTCCCATCCAAGTACTATCCAGGCCCGACCCTGCTTAGCTTCCGAGATCGGACGAGATCGGGCGTGTTCAGGGTGGTATGGCCGTAAGCCATTATTGTGTGCAGACAGGAGCCTTTTAAAGATGTCATGCCCTTGATTCTGGCTGAATTTTTGGACATGTGAATATGTCTCTATCTGATCAAAAAAAACACATGATCAAAAAAATGAAAAAGCTTACAGCACCTGGTATTCCCAGGCGGTCTCACATCCAAGTACTAACCAGGCCCGACCCTGCTTAGCTTCCGAGATCAGACGAGATCGGCGTGTTCAGGGTGTTATGGCCGTAAGCCATTATTGTGTGCAGAAAGGGGCCTTTTAAAGATGTCATGCCCTTGATTCTGGCTGAATTTTTGGACATGTGAATATGTCTCTCTATGATAAAAAAAAACATATGATCAAAAAAATGAAAAAGCTTACAGCACCTGGTATTCCCAGGCGGTCTCCCATCCAAGTACTAACCAGGCCCGACCCTGCTTAGTTTCTGAGATCAGACAAGATCGGGCGTGTTCAGGGTGGTATGGCCGTAAGCCATTATTGTGTGCAGACAGGGGCCTTTTAAACATGTCATGCCCTTGATTCTGCCTGAATTTTTGGACATGTGAATATGTCTCTATATGATAAAAAAAAAAAACATATGATCAAAAAAATGAAAAAGCTTACAGCACATGGTATTCCCAGGCGGTCTCCCATCCAAGTACTAACCAGGTCCGATCCTGCATAGCTTCTGAGATCGGACGAGATCGGGCGTGTTTTTTTTTTTTTTTTTATCTTTTATTATCAAAATTACAAAAACATTTATAATTCTTTCACATCATTTACAACAAATGCTATTACAATACATACACCCTCTAAATTAAACCTCCCCTCTGACGCAAACGGCACCCTAAAAACAATAAAAACATAGCATCAGAAAAAAAACTCAAACCACCCCTGATACCCCCAACTCATGACAACTCTTCTGAGTCCCTCCCCCAAAGCAAACACCCCTCTGAAAACAAACCACAAAAACATAGAAAAACCCCACAGTATTCTCAAAAAACCACTGAGAAAAAAAAAACCCAAATCAAATCACCCATTTTCCCCATGACCAAAAAAGAAGCCCTCGTACCAAAAAAACCAAAAACAAAATAATTTAGACATCCCACATAATTCCCTCCTCGTTTACTCTACACACATTCGCACCTTCCACAAACATTCTCACAAACTCACTCTCATTCGCTATGTACAGCAATTTAAGATGTGCTTTCCATTCATTCACAAACATTCTCCACACATTCATTTTCTTACTTTCATACAGTGCATATTTCCTCCTGTTAAAAACCGCTTTTCTTGCAAAAGGTAAAATTATATTCATTACATTGTGATTTTTTTGTTTTGTTCCCAGCCCCAACAACACCGACAATTCCCACCCCCTTTCATTCCAACACTCATTCTTACTGCATTTCCCCAACATTTCTCTTATTTTTCCCCAAAAATAAACCAATTCCCCACACGTAACAAACAAATGTATTAAATCCTCATCCGTACTTTCACATACACAACACTTTCTTTCATACCTCTCCTTATGGATCTGATGCAGGACGATGCAGGTGAAGATCCTCCTGTGCCTCAGTTTGAAATCTAGGTCAAATATTGCATGTGGTGTATGCGGAATGTTAATGTTCTTCCATATCATGTTGCTTGTTATGTCCGGGTATGTGTCTGTCCATTTTACTTCGGATGTGGGTTTCTGTATTCTATGTGTGATTGCGCATCTATACCAAATTTTTGTAGTGACATCTATAATGTTGTGTTTCTTCTCCCCTAGGCACAGGGAGATCCCCCCCACATCGTCCCGCATCACTCCCTCCTTCTCTTTGATTAATTTTTCCCATTCGCTCGACAAAGACAATTTTACATTTGCAAACACTCCCTTAATCACATCCTTTCTGCACACACACCCTTTATTTTTTAAACCCCTCACCACCATTTGTAAATCAAAATCCCCCCCACAGTTCAGTAAATCCCTTATTCTAATATATCCCGCTTTCGACATAGCTTCACACTTAATTACCCTCTCCCCATTTTTAAAATACGGGCTCGAGAGGAAGGGCAGTCGTAGCACTGACCCTCTCGTTCCGCACTCTGGTACAGTCCAGGATGAAACCTGATACCACGCACTGAGTACTTCCTGGAAAAACCGTGGCAAGTGTTTAAATGAATCCGGGTTATTGATCTGGTACAGGTTGTCCTCGTTGTAGAGTCCAAAACTGCACAGATATTGTTTGAAGTGATTTTTCCAAACTACGTTCCGGTTCTGGTCCATAAATTTGCCTATCAATTTGACTCTTAGTGCTACTTTTTTTGTAAGTAAATCAATCAAAGCTAGCCCCCCCTGATCTTTAGCCCCTATTATTGTTTTGTGAGCTATACTCGCTGCTTTGTTTTTCCAAATAAAGTCCCTAATGGTCTTTGAAATCTCCTTAAAGGCCCAGTCCGGAAGCGTACAAGTACTCAGCGCATGATTCACTTTGGACAACACGAGAGCATTTGTTACGGCTACCCTTCCTCTCAACAATAGACCCCTCGCTTTCCACAAATTCAATGTTTTTTTAATTTTACCCACCACCCCTTTCCATGTTACATCATCACATTCATTCTCATTTTTCCCCATATTCACTCCCAACACTTTTCTTCTCTCACACACCGTTTTAAATCCCCACTTATTAACTAGATTGGATTCCTTACCTAGTAACATAATTTCTGACTTATTTTCATTTACTTTTGCCCCAGATGCTCTTTCATAAGTTTGTACATGTTTTAATATCAATTCTATATCCTCCTCTCCTTTTACCATTATATTCACGTCATCTGCATACTGTATTATTTTTACGTTTTCCTTACCTATACCTTTTATGTTTACGTCTTCCGATATCAGTGCTGCCAGCGGCTCTGCTACCAAGCTGTACAACAGCGCTGACATCGGACATCCTTGTCTCACTGACCTTGATATTTTAAAAGAATCAGTTAGTTCCCCGTTACATTTTATCTTGCTTTCCGCTCCTGTATACAACATATTTATCCATTCTCTCATTCTCTCCCCGAATCCAAACTTCTCTAACACCTTCCCCATGAACCCGTGATCTACTCTGTCAAAAGCTTTATTTAAATCAATCCCTAGCCATATTCCCCCCTCCCCTTCCATATCCCTGACCGTCTGTTTTATTGAAATGATTGAGTCTGCTATGTCTCTGTTTGGTATACTGTATGATTGTGTTTGTTCTATGATTGTTCCTATTACCTCCCTGATTCTATTGGCTATTGTTTTCGCTATGATTTTGTAGTCTGTGTTGAGTAGGCTGATTGGTCTGTAGTTGTCCAGATTTTTATTGTCCCCCTTGTTTTTGTAAAAAATAGTAACCACCCCTTCCCCTAAACTTTTTGGTATATGTTTCACTTTTTCCATATATTTACTCAATTTGTTCACCAAGGGCACCAGCTGCTCTTTGAAAGCTTGGTAGAATTCCGCAGTTAGGCCATCGCTCCCAGGACTTTTGTTTTTGTTTAACCCCTCTAAAGCACTTCTGATTTCTCCCTCTGTAAACTCACAATCACACCACATTTTATCGTCCTCGCTTAGTTTTTTCTTTAAGGCACCCAAAGCTCTGTTCACACTCACGCTATCACACTCCTGTCTCGAAAACAGGCTTTCATAATAGCCCTTTACTATTTCTAAAATTCCCTTTTTATCTGTCACACTTTTACCTGCTTCATTTAATAATTCGTTTATTTCTGTTCTTTTTTGTTTTTGTTTTTCCAGACCTAAAAAAAAGGCTGTACTCCTCTCCCCCTCATACATATATTGTATTTTACTCCTAATGGCTGCACCCCTACTCTTTTTAAGTTCAATCACTGCCAACTGTTCTTTTAAATGTATGTATTTTTCGACACCTACATTATCTACACTGTCAAGCGATGTTATTTCCTCACTTAGTTGTTTTCTCAAATTCTCTTCCTTTCTATTTTCTCTCCACTTTTTCTCTTTACTATAATTGATACACTTTTTTTTAATTCTGACTTTTACACTATCCCACCACACATTCATATCTTCACTCTCATTCCACTCATATCCCACATCATTCAACAATCTTTCCATACTTTTCACAAACATTCCATCATCCAGAAAGCTTGCATTAAAGCACCATATCCCTCCTTTACGTACATTCGTTTCTTTTCTAAACGTGATTTCTATTCCAGCGTGATCGCTCCACATATTAGTTTTATATTCAACTTCTTTAATCCACCTCACTACCTCGCATGTCACCAAAGCATAATCTATTCTAGATTGTTTTAATCTATTTAGTACAATTTGTCTCCTGGAGAACACCCTCTCCCATGGATGTAGCAATCGCCAAATATCAATGCATTATTTCGTTATCAATATATCTTTAAGTGTCCCCCTGCTCACATCCCCCTTAAACACATTATTTTTTGACACATCGGTGGGTGTCATCGCCACATTAAAGTCACCGATTATTATACAATTCCTTTCCCACCATTTGCTTATTGCAATGAAGAATGTTTTCCTTTCTTTTTCTCCATTCGGTGCATATATATTTATGATTCTTATATTATTCGTTTCATACACACAGTCTATTACTATTATTCTTCCTTCTTTGTCTCCATAAACCAAATTTACCCCTGTTACCCGACCCGTTTTGACTAAAACCGCCACTCCTCTCGCCCTCGACGTGCCATTGGAGCAGAAAATATGGCCCACAAAGTCTTTTTTTATGTCTTCCACCAGGGAATCATCCCACCTGGTCTCCTGCAGGCACAAAACGTCATTCTGCAAGGAAAGAATCGCATGTCTTTTTTCTTTGTTCCTTAGTCCATTCACGTTTATCGAAAATAAATTAAAGGCCATTATCATAAAAATAAAAACAAAAAAAACGGATTTACAGGGGTTATTGTCAGTCATTATTTGTCCTTACATTTCAATTTTTTCACCAACTTTTTTCGTTGTCCAAGACTTAGTCTTTTTTGCGCACTCGCCAGTTCACTCACATCCATTTCGCTGTCCGTTTCATTGGGACTGGTGCTTTTACCCGTATTATTTAGCGTGATTTTTCTCCCTCCCGCCTGTCCAACACCACTCTCAGGCATCTCCCTCCCCTCTGTGCTCATGCTTACCCCCGGGTCTTCTGCCACGTCCCTTCCGTCTCCTTTTTTCCCTCTCTCGCTCGTTTTTCGCTGCTTCTGCTGTCCTCCCTCTCCAGCCAGCTCCGGCGTCTCCAGCTCGCACTCTGACGCCCGTTCTCCTCCGCTCTCTCCGCTCTGCTCCATTTCTCCGTCACTGTTCTCGTCTTCTCTGATCTCCTTCCTGCTTGCTCCGATCACCTCCTTCTCCTCCGCCTCCTCCTCGTACACCTCCTCCGCCTCGTCTTCATCCTCGTACACCTCCTCCACCTCGTTCTTGCTTTCCTCTCCGTTCTCACACTCACATTCATTTTCTCTTTTTTTACAGTTTGTGCATTTTGTGCTGTTCGCGCTGCACTCTCGCGCAAAGTGTCCCTGCACCCCACAGTTGTGGCACATAAATTCTGGACACTCTCTCAGGATGTGTCCCGGCTGGATGCACATCCTGCACACTTTTTGTTGTCTATCATGTATTACTCTAAAGTATTCGTTCCCCATCACAGTGTTAAACTTTGTGGAGTAAGGGAGTGACTGTACCTGGTCATTAAATCTGACCCGGACAAACCTCGTTCCGTCAGCTATCATTGTTCCAGGCCACATTCTGCGTTTTATTGGTGATGTCGGTTTCACTCCCCATCCCGTCAGCTTCCAAACTATTTCTTCATCTGTGATATACGCTGGCAGGTTTAAAAAAGACACCACCAGCTCATCATTATTTAGTTCTCTCGCCACGACTCTGGTCTCTCCGATTTTAAATCCATCCAGCAGCCTTTCCTTTCCTTTAATGTTGCTCACCGTCACCTCCAGTTTTTCAGGTCCCAGGGTTCTGCACGCCAGCAGGCCCCCACAGATCATTTTTATGTTGCTCATGACGTGATTTAGAGGAACTTTGTCTCCCACCATTTCAATGTTTAGTGTTAGTTTTCTCTCAAAAGACACTTTTGCTTCCTCTTTTTCTGCTCTCTCGCCACCTCTCCCATTCTCTGCATGCGGAGCATTCAGCCCGCTGCTCCTCTCTCTTCCTCTCTCTCCGTCATCCATTCCGTTCCCTGTTTCATTTGCCGTTTTCATCCGTCCTTTTTGTCCGTCGTTCTTCTCGTTGTCGTTTAATCCATTCCTTTGTTTCAGTGCCATGTTTGTTTGTTCACGTTGTTGTCCGTTCTCTTTTCCTTTTTCCATCTCTCCAGTCCGTGGTCCTGTCATCTTTGTGATCCGTCCGTGTGAGTTTGCTCGCGACATACGAGCAAACATTCACAAAAAACAAAAATTCTTCACAAAATTGTGGAAAAAAAACAGGAAAAAAAGGTGAAAAGAAAAACGATCCCCCTAACAGTCAGTGACTGCTGGGGGACATTCACTTACAATCTGAGGTATTTAAATAAATCCAAAGCGCATCCAAAAAACAAACAAATTAGTCCAGCTGTCCTGCTCAGTACTGACACGTCAGCTCTCCTTCAGCACCACACAAACTCTGACAGCAAAAGGGGCGTGTTCAGGGTGGTATGGCCGTAAGCTGTTATTGTGTGCAGAAAGGGGCCTTTTAAAGATGTCATGCCCTTGATTCTGGCTGAATTTTTGGACATGTGAATATGTCTCTATATGATAAAAAAAAAACATATGATCAAAAAAATGAAAAAGCTTACAGCACCTGGTATTCCCAGGCGGTCTCCCATCCAAGTACTAACCAGGCCCGACCCTGCTTTGCTTCCGAGATCAGACAAGTTCAGGGTGGTATGTCCTTAAGCCATTATTGTGTGCAGAAAGGGGCCTTTTAAAGAAGTCATGCCCTTGATTCTGGCTGAATTTTTGGACATGTGAATATGTCTCTCTATGATAAAAAAAAAACATATGATCAAAAAAATGAAAAAGCTTATAGCACCTGGTATTCCCAGGCGGTCTCCCATCCAAGTACTAACCAGGCCCGACCCTGCTTAGCTTCCGAGATCGGACGAGATCGGGCGTGTTCAGGGTGTTATGGCCATAAGTCATTATTGCGTGCAGACAGGGGCCTTTTAAAGATGTCATGCCCTTGATTCTGGCTGAATTTTTGGACATGTGAATATGTCTCTCTATGATAAAAAAAAAAACATATGATCAAAAAAATGAAAAAGCTTACAGCACCTGGTATTCCCAGGCGGTCTCCCATCCAAGTACTAACCAGGCCCAACCCTGCTTAGCTTCCAAGATCTGACGAGTTCAGGGTGGTATGGCCGTAAGCCATTATTGTGTGCAGAAATGGGCCTTTTAAAGATGTCATGCCCTTGATTCTGGCTGAATTTTTGGACATGTGAATATGTCTCTATATGATAAAAAAAACATATCATCAAAAAAATGAAAAAGCTTACAGCACCTGGTATTCCCAGGCTGTCTCCCATCCAAGTACTAACCAGGCCCGACCCTGTTTAGCTTCCGAGATCGGACGAGAACGGGCGTGTTCAGGATGGTATGGCCATAAGCTGTTATTGTGTGCAGAAAGGGGCCTTTTAAAGATGTCATGCCCTTGATTCTGGCTGAATTTTTGGACATGTGAATATGTCTCTATATGATAAAAAAAAAAACGTATGATCAAAAAAATGAAAAAGCTTACAGCACCTGGTATTCCCAGGCTGTCTCCCATCCAAGTACTAACCTGGCCCGACCCTGCTTACCTTCTGAGATCGGACGAGTTCAGGGTTGTATGGCCGTAAGCCATTATTGTGTGCAGAAAGGGGCCTTTTAAAGATGTCATGCCCTTGATTCTGGCTGAATTTTTGGACATGTGAATATGTCTCTATATGATAAAAAAAAACATATGATCAAAAAAATGAAAAAGCTTACAGCACCTGGTATTCCCAGGCGGTCTCCCATCTAAGTACTAACCAGGCCCGACCCTGCTTAGCTTCCGAGATCGGACGAGTTCAGGGTGGTATGGCCGTAAGCCATTATTGTGTGCAGAAATGGGCCTTAAAGATGTCATTCCCTTGATTCTGGCTGAATTTTTGGACATGTGAATATGTCTCTATATGGTAAAAAAAAAACATATGATCAAAAAAATGAAAAAGCTTACAGCACCGGGT
>NW_026870340.1:160000-190000 GCF_963584025.1 Labrus mixtus
CCACAGTATTCTCAAAAAACCACTGAGAAAAAAAAACCACCAAATCAAATCACCCATTTTCCCCATGACCAAAAAAGAAGCCCTCGTACCAAAAAAACAAAAACAAAATAATTTAGACATCCCACATAATTCCCTCCTCATTTACTCTACACACATTCGCACCTTCCACAAACATTCTCACAAACTCACTCTCATTCGCTATGTACAACAATTTAAGATGTGCTTTCCATTCATTCACAAACATTCTCCACACATTCATTTTCTTACTTTCATACAGTGCATAATTCCTTCTGTTAAAAACCGCTTTTCTTGCAAAAGCCAAAATTATATTCATTACATTGTGATTTTTTTGTTTTGTTCCCACCCCCAACAACACCGACAATTCCCACCCCCTTTCATTCCAACACTCATTCTTACTGCATTTCCCCAACATTTCTCTTATTTTTCCCCAAAAATAAACCAATTCCCCACACGTAACAAACAAATGTATTAAATCCTCATCCGTACTTTCACATACACAACACTTTCTTTCATACCTCTCCTTATGGATCTGATGCAGGACGATGCAGGTGAAGATCCTCCTGTGCCTCAGTTTGAAATCTAGGTCAAATATTGCATGTGGTGTATGCGGAATGTTAATGTTCTTCCATATCATGTTGCTTGTTATGTCCGGGTATGTGTCTGTCCATTTTACTTCGGATGTGGGTTTCTGTATTCTATGTGTGATTGCGCACCTATACCAAATTTTTGTAGTGACATCTGTAATGTTGTGTTTCTTCTCCCCTAGGCACAGGGAGATCCCCCCCACATCGTCCTGCATCACTCCCTCCTTCTCTTTGATTAATTTTTCCCATTCGCTCGACAAAGACAATTTTACATTTGCAAACACTCTCTCAATCACATCCTTTCTGCACACACACCCTTTATTTTTTAAACCCCTCACCACCATTTGTAAATCAAAATCCCCCCTACAGTTCAGTAAATCCCTTATTCTAATATATCCCGCTTTCGACATAGCTTCACACTTAATTACCCTCTCCCCATTTTTAAAATACGGGCTCGAGAGGAAGGGCAGTCGTAGCACTGACCCTCTCGTTCCGCACTCTGGTACAGTCCAGGATGAAACCTGATACCACGCACTGAGTACTTCCTGGAAAAACCGTGGCAAGTGTTTAAATGAATCCGGGTTATTGATCTGGTACAGGTTGTCCTCGTTGTAGAGTCCAAAACTGCACAGATATTGTTTGAAGTGGTTTTTCCAAACTACGTTCCGGTTCTGGTCCATAAATTTGCCTATCAATTTGACTCTTAGTGCTACTTTTTTTGTAAGTAAATCAATCAAAGCTAGCCCCCCCTGATCTTTAGCCCCTATTATTGTTTTGTGAGCTATACTCACTGCTTTGTTTTTCCAAATAAAGTCCCTAATGGTCTTTGAAATCTCCTTAAAGGCCCAGTCCGGAAGCGTACAAGTACTCAGCGCATGATTCACTTTGGACAACACGAGAGCATTTGTTACGGCTACCCTTCCTCTCAACAATAGACCCCTCGCTTTCCACAAATTCAATGTTTTTTTAATTTTACCCACCACCTCTTTCCATGTTACATCATCACATTCATTCTCATTTTTCCCCATATTCACTCCCAACACTTTTCTTCTCTCACACACCGTTTTAAATCCCCACTTATTAACTAGATTGGATTCCTTACCTAGTAACATAATTTCTGACTTATTTTCATTTACTTTTGCCCCAGATGCTCTTTCATAAGTTTGTACATGTTTTAATATCAATTCTATATCCTCCTCTCCTTTTACCATTATATTCACGTCATCTGCATACTGTATTATTTTTACGTTTTCCTTACCTATACCTTTTATGTTTACGTCTTCCGATATCAGTGCTGCCAGCGGCTCTGCTACCAAGCTGTACAACAGCGCTGACATCGGACATCCTTGTCTCACTGACCTTGATATTTTAAAAGAATCAGTTAGTTCCCCGTTACATTTTATCTTGCTTTCCGCTCCTGTATACAACATATTTATCCATTCTCTCATTCTCTCCCCGAATCCAAACTTCTCTAACACCTTCCCCATGAACCCGTGATCTACTCTGTCAAAAGCTTTATTTAAATCAATCCCTAGCCATATTCCCCCCTCCCCTTCCATATCCCTGACCGTCTGTTTTATTGAAATGATTGAGTCTGCTATGTCTCTGTTTGGTATACTGTATGATTGTGTTTGTTCTATGATTGTTCCTATTACCTCCCTGATTCTATTGGCTATTGTTTTCGCTATGATTTTGTAGTCTGTGTTGAGTAGGCTGATTGGTCTGTAGTTGTCCAGATTTTTATTGTCCCCCTTGTTTTTGTAAAAAATAGTAACCACCCCTTCCCCTAAACTTTTTGGTATATGTTTCACTTTTTCCATATATTTACTCAATTTGTTCACCAAGGGCACCAGCTGCTCTTTGAAAGCTTGGTAGAATTCCGCAGTTAGGCCATCGCTCCCAGGACTTTTGTTTTTGTTTAACCCCTCTAAAGCACTTCTGATTTCTCCCTCTGTAAACTCACAATCACACCACATTTTATCATCCTCGCTTAGTTTTTTCTTTAAGGCACCCAAAGCTCTGTTCACACTCACGCTATCACACTCCTGTCTCGAAAACAGGCATTCATAATAGCCCTTTACTATTTCTAAAATTCCCTTTTTATCTGTCACACTTTTACCTGCTTCATTTAATAATTCGTTTATTTCTGTTCTTTTTTGTTTTTGTTTTTCCAGACCTAAAAAAAAGGCTGTACTCCTCTCTCCCTCATACATATATTGTATTTTACTCCTAATGGCTGCACCCCTACTCTTTTTAAGTTCAATCACTCCCAACTGTTCTTTTAAATGTATGTATTTTTCGACATCTACATTATCTACACTGTCAAGCGATGCTATTTCCTCACTTAGTTGTTTTCTCAAATTGTCTTCCTTTCTATTTTCTCTCCACTTTTTCTCTTTACTATAATTGATACACTTTTTTTTAATTCTGACTTTTACACTATCCCACCACACATTCATATCTTCACTCTCATTCCACTCATATCCCACATCATTCAACAATCTTTCCATACTTTTCACAAACATTCCATCATCCAGCAAGCTTGCATTAAAGCACCATATCCCTCCTTTACGTACATTCGTTTCTTTTCTAAACGTGATTTCTATTCCAGCGTGATCGCTCCACATATTAGTTTTATATTCAACTTCTTTAATCCACCTCACTACCTCGCATGTCACCAAAGCATAATCTATTCTAGATTGTTTTAATCTATTCAGTACAATTTGTCTCCTGGAGAACACCCTCTCCCATGGATGTAGCAATCTCCAAATATCAATGCATTGTTTCGTTATCATTATATCTTTAAGTGTCCCCCTGCTCACATCCCCTTTAAACACATTATTTTTTGACACATCGGTGGGTGTCATCGCCACATTAAAGTCACCGATTATTATACAATTCCTTTCCCACCATTTGCTTATTGCAATGAAGAATGTTTTCCTTTCTTTTTCTCCATTCGGTGCATATATATTTATGATTCTTATATTTTTCGTTTCATACACACAGTCTATTACTATTATTCTTCCTTCTTTGTCTCCATAAACCAAATTTACCCCTGTTACCCGACCCGTTTTGACTAAAACCGCCACTCCTCTCGCCCTCGACGTGCCATTGGAGCAGAAAATATGGCCCACAAAGTCTTTTTTTATGTCTTCCACCAGGGAATCATCCCACCTGGTCTCCTGCAGGCACAAAACGTCATTCTGCAAGGAGAGAATCGCATGTCTTTTTTCTTTGTTCCTTAGTCCATTCACGTTTATCGAAAATAAATTAAAGGCCATTATCATAAAAATAAAAACAAAAAAAACGGATTTACAGGGGTTATTGTCAGTCATTATTTGTCCTTACATTTCAATTTTTTCACCAACTTTTTTCGTTGTCCAAGACTTAGTCTTTTTTGCGCACTCGCCAGTTCACCCACATCCATTTCGCTGTCCGTTTCATTGGGACTGGTGCTTTTACCCGTATTATTTAGCGTGATTTTTCTCCCTCCCGCCTGTCCAACACCACTCTCAGGCATCTCCCTCCCCTCTGTGCTCATGCTTACCCCCGGGTCTTCTGCCACGTCCCTTCCGTCTCCTTTTTTCCCTCTCTCGCTCGTTTTTCGCTGCTTCTGCTGTCCTCCCTCTCCAGCCAGCTCCGGCGTCTCCAGCTCGCACTCTGACGCCCGTTCTCCTCCGCTCTCTCCGCTCTGCTCCATTTCTCCGTCTTCTCTGATCTCCTTCCTGCTTGCTCCGATCACCTCCTTCTCCTCCGCCTCGTCTTCATCCTCGTACACCTCCTCCACCTCGTTCTTGCTTTCCTCTCCGTTCTCACACTCACATTCATTTTCTCTTTTTTTACAGTTTGTGCATTTTGTGCTGTTCGCGCTGCACTCTCGCGCAAAGTGTCCCTGCACCCCACAGTTGTGGCACATAAATTCTGGACACTCTCTCAGGATATGTCCCGGCTGGATGCACATCCTGCACACTTTTTGTTGTCTATCATGTATTACTCTAAAGTATTCGTTCCCCATCACAGTGTTAAACTTTGTGGAGTAAGGGAGTGACTGTACCTGGTCATTAAATCTGACCCGGACAAACCTCGTTCCGTCAGCTATCATTGTTCCAGGCCACATTCTGCGTTTTATTGGTGATGTCGGTTTCACTCCCCATCCCGTCAGCTTCCAAACTATTTCTTCATCTGTGATATACGCTGGCAGGTTTAAAAAAGACACCACCAGCTCATCATTATTTAGTTCTCTCGCCACGACTCTGGTCTCTCCGATTTTAAATCCATCCAGCAGCCTTTCCTTTCCTTTAATGTTGCTCACCGTCACCTCCAGTTTTTCAGGTCCCAGGGTTCTGCACGCCAGCAGGCCCCCACAGATCATTTTTATGTTGCTCATGACGTGATTTAGAGGAACTTTGTCTCCCACCATTTCAATGTTTAGTGTTAGTTTTCTCTCAAAAGACACATTTGCTTCCTCTTTTTCTGCTCTCTCGCCACCTCTCCCATTCTCTGCATGCGGAGCAATCAGCCCGCCGCTCCTCTCTCTTCCTCTCTCTCCGTCATCCATTCCGTTCCCTGTTTCATTTGCCGTTTTCATCCGTCCTTTTTGTCCGTCGTTCTTCTCGTTGTCGTTTAATCCATTCCTTTGTTTCAGTGCCATGTTTGTTTGTTCACGTTGTTGTCCGTTCTCTTTTCCTTTTTCCATCTCTCCAGTCCGTGGTCCTGTCATCTTTGTGATCCGTCCGTGTGAGTTTGCTCGCGACATACGAGCAAACATTCACAAAAAACAAAAATTCTTCACAAAATTGTGGAAAAAAAACAGGAAAAAAAGGTGAAAAGAAAAACGATCCCCCTAACAGTCAGTGACTGCTGGGGGACATTCACTCACAATCTGAGGTATTTAAATAAATCCAAAGCGCATCCAAAAAACAAACAAATTAGTCCAGCTGTCCTGCTCAGTACTGACACGTCAGCTCTCCTTCAGCACCACACAAACTCTGACAGCAAAAGGGGCGTGTTCAGGGTGGTATGGCCGTAAGCTGTTATTGTGTGCAGAAAGGGGCCTTTTAAAGATGTCATGCCCTTGATTCTGGCTGAATTTTTGGACATGTGAATATGTCTCTATATGATAAAAAAAAAACATATGATCAAAAAAATGAAAAAGCTTACAGCACCTGGTATTCCCAGGCGGTCTCCCATCCAAGTACTAACCAGGCCCTACCCTGCTTAGCTTCCGAGATCGGACAAGATCAGGCGAGTTCAGGGTGGTATGGCCATAAGCCATTATTATGTGCAGACAGGGGCCTTTTAAAGATGTCATGCCCTTGATTCTGGCTGAATTTTTGGACATGTGAATATGTCTCTATATGATAAAAAAAAACATATGATCAAAAAAATGAAAACGCTTACAGCACCTGGTATTCCCAGGTGGTCTCCCATCCAAGTACTAACCAGGCCCGACCCTGCTTTGCTTCCGAGATCGGACAAGTTCAGGGTGGTATGTCCTTAAGCCATTATTGTGTGCAGAAAGGGGCCTTTTAAAGATCTCATGCCCTTGATTCTGGCTGAATTTTTGGACATGTGAATATGTCTCTCTATGATAAAAAAAAAACATATGATCAAAAAAATGAAAAAGCTTATAGCACCTGGTATTCCCAGGCGGTCTCCCATCCAAGTACTAACCAGGCCCGACCCTGCTTAGCTTCCGAGATCGGACAAGAACGGGCGTGTTCAGGATGGTATGGCCATAAGCTGTTATTGTGTGCAGAAAGGGGCCTTTTAAAGATGTCATGCCCTTGATTCTGGCTGAATTTTTGGACATGTGAATATGTCTCTATATGATAAAAAAAAAACGTATGATCAAAAAAATGAAAAAGCTTACAGCACCTGGTATTCCCAGGCAGTCTACCATCCAACTAGTAACCAGGCCCGACCCTGCTTAGCTTCCAAGATTGGATGAGTTCAGGGTTGTATGGCCGTAAGCCATTATTGTGTGCAGACAGGGGCCTTTTAAAGATGTCATGCCCTTGATTCTGGCTGAATTTGTGGACATGTGAATATGTCTCTCTATGATAAAAAAAAAATATGATCAAAAAAAATGAAAGAGCTTACAGCACCTGGTATTGCCAGGCGGTCTCCCATCCAAGTACTAACCAGGCCTGACCTTGCTTAGCTTCCGAGATGGGGCGTGTTCAGGGTGGTATGGCCGTAAGCCATTATTGTGTGCAGACAGGGGCCTTTTAAAGATGTCATGCCCTTGATTCTGGCTGAATTTTTGGACATGTGAATATGTCTCTATATGATAAAAAAAAACATATGATCAAAAAAAATGAAAACGCTTACAGCACCTGGTATTCCCAGGCGGTCTCCCATCCAAGTACTAACCAGGCCCGACCCTGCTTAGCTTCCGAGATCAGACGAGATCGGGCGTGTTCAGGGTGGTATGGCCGTAAGCCATTATTGTATGCAGAAAGGGGCCTTTTAAAGATGTCATGCCCTTGATTCTGGCTGAATCTTTGGACATGTGAATATGTCTCTATATGATAAAAAAAAAACATATGATCAAAAAAATGAAAAAACTTACAGCACCTGGTATTCCCAGGCGGTCTCCCATCCAAGTACTAACCAGGCCCTACCCTGCTTAGCTTCCGAGATCGGACGAGATCAGGCGTGTTCAGGGTGGTATGGCCGTAAGCCATTATTGTGTGCAGAGAGGGGCCTTTTAAAGAAGTCATGCCCTTGATTCTGGCTGAATTTTTGGACATGTGAATATGTCTCTATATGATAAAAAAAACACATGATCAAAAAAAATGAAAAAGCTTACAGCACCTGGTATTCCCAGGCGGTCTCCCATCCAAGTACTAACCAGGCCCTACCCTGCTTAGCTTCCGAGATCGGACGAGATCGGGCGTGTTTTTTTTTTTTTTTTTATCTTTTATTATCAAAATTACAAAAACATTTATAATTCTTTCACATCATTTACAACAAATGCTATTACAATACATACACCCTCTAAATTAAACCTCCCCTCTGACGCAAACGGCACCCTAAAAACAATAAAAACATAGCATCAGGAAAAAAAACTCAAACCACCCCTGATACCCCCAACTCATGACAACTCTTCTGAGTCCCTCCCCCAAAGCAAACACCCCTCTGAAAACAAACCACAAAAACATACAAAAACCCCACAGTATTCTCAAAAAACCACTGAGAAAAAAAACCCACCAAATCAAATCACCCATTTTCCCCATGACCAAAAAAGAAGCCCTCGTACCAAAAAAACAAAAACAAAATAATTTAGACATCCCACATAATTCCCTCCTCATTTACTCTACACACATTCGCACCTTCCACAAACATTCTCACAAACTCACTCTCATTCGCTATGTACAACAATTTAAGATGTGCTTTCCATTCATTCACAAACATTCTCCACACATTCATTTTCTTACTTTCATACAGTGCATAATTCCTTCTGTTAAATACCGCTTTTCTTGCAAAAGCCAAAATTATATTCATTACATTGTGATTTTTTTGTTTTGTTCCCACCCCCAACAACACCGACAATTCCCACCCCCTTTCATTCCAACACTCATTCTTACTGCATTTCCCCAACATTTCTCTTATTTTTCCCCAAAAATAAACCAATTCCCCACACGTAACAAACAAATGTATTAAATCCTCATCCGTACTTTCACATACACAACACTTTCTTTCATACCTCTCCTTATGGATCTGATGCAGGACGATGCAGGTGAAGATCCTCCTGTGCCTCAGTTTGAAATCTAGGTCAAATATTGCATGTGGTGTATGCGGAATGTTAATGTTCTTCCATATCATGTTGCTTGTTATGTCCGGGTATGTGTCTGTCCATTTTACTTCGGATGTGGGTTTCTGTATTCTATGTGTGATTGCGCACCTATACCAAATTTTTGTAGTGACATCTGTAATGTTGTGTTTCTTCTCCCCTAGGCACAGGGAGATCCCCCCCACATCGTCCTGCATCACTCCCTCCTTCTCTTTGATTAATTTTTCCCATTCGCTCGACAAAGACAATTTTACATTTGCAAACACTCTCTCAATCACATCCTTTCTGCACACACACCCTTTATTTTTTAAACCCCTCACCACCATTTGTAAATCAAAATCCCCCCCACAGTTCAGTAAATCCCTTATTCTAATATATCCCGCTTTCGACATAGCTTCACACTTAATTACCCTCTCCCCATTTTTAAAATACGGGCTCGAGAGGAAGGGCAGTCGTAGCACTGACCCTCTCGTTCCGCACTCTGGTACAGTCCAGGATGAAACCTGATACCACGCACTGAGTACTTCCTGGAAAAACCGTGGCAAGTGTTTAAATGAATCCGGGTTATTGATCTGGTACAGGTTGTCCTCGTTGTAGAGTCCAAAACTGCACAGATATTGTTTGAAGTGGTTTTTCCAAACTACGTTCCGGTTCTGGTCCATAAATTTGCCTATCAATTTGACTCTTAGTGCTACTTTTTTTGTAAGTAAATCAATCAAAGCTAGCCCCCCCTGATCTTTAGCCCCTATTATTGTTTTGTGAGCTATACTCGCTGCTTTGTTTTTCCAAATAAAGTCCCTAATGGTCTTTGAAATCTCCTTAAAGGCCCAGTCCGGAAGCGTACAAGTACTCAGCGCATGATTCACTTTGGACAACACGAGAGCATTTGTTACGGCTACCCTTCCTCTCAACAATAGACCCCTCGCTTTCCACAAATTCAATGTTTTTTTAATTTTACCCACCACCTCTTTCCATGTTACATCATCACATTCATTCTCATTTTTCCCCATATTCACTCCCAACACTTTTCTTCTCTCACACACCGTTTTAAATCCCCACTTATTAACTAGATTGGATTCCTTACCTAGTAACATAATTTCTGACTTATTTTCATTTACTTTTGCCCCAGATGCTCTTTCATAAGTTTGTACATGTTTTAATATCAATTCTATATCCTCCTCTCCTTTTACCATTATATTCACGTCATCTGCATACTGTATTATTTTTACGTTTTCCTTACCTATACCTTTTATGTTTACGTCTTCCGATATCAGTGCTGCCAGCGGCTCTGCTACCAAGCTGTACAACAGCGCTGACATCGGACATCCTTGTCTCACTGACCTTGATATTTTAAAAGAATCAGTTAGTTCCCCGTTACATTTTATCTTGCTTTCCGCTCCTGTATACAACATATTTATCCATTCTCTCATTCTCTCCCCGAATCCAAACTTCTCTAACACCTTCCCCATGAACCCGTGATCTACTCTGTCAAAAGCTTTATTTAAATCAATCCCTAGCCATATTCCCCCCTCCCCTTCCATATCCCTGACCGTCTGTTTTATTGAAATGATTGAGTCTGCTATGTCTCTGTTTGGTATACTGTATGATTGTGTTTGTTCTATGATTGTTCCTATTACCTCCCTGATTCTATTGGCTATTGTTTTCGCTATGATTTTGTAGTCTGTGTTGAGTAGGCTGATTGGTCTGTAGTTGTCCAGATTTTTATTGTCCCCCTTGTTTTTGTAAAAAATAGTAACCACCCCTTCCCCTAAACTTTTTGGTATATGTTTCACTTTTTCCATATATTTACTCAATTTGTTCACCAAGGGCACCAGCTGCTCTTTGAAAGCTTGGTAGAATTCCGCAGTTAGGCCATCGCTCCCAGGACTTTTGTTTTTGTTTAACCCCTCTAAAGCACTTCTGATTTCTCCCTCTGTAAACTCACAATCACACCACATTTTATCATCCTCGCTTAGTTTTTTCTTTAAGGCACCCAAAGCTCTGTTCACACTCACGCTATCACACTCCTGTCTCGAAAACAGGCTTTCATAATAGCCCTTTACTATTTCTAAAATTCCCTTTTTATCTGTCACACTTTTACCTGCTTCATTTAATAATTCGTTTATTTCTGTTCTTTTTTGTTTTTGTTTTTCCAGACCTAAAAAAAAGGCTGTACTCCTCTCCCCCTCATACATATATTGTATTTTACTCCTAATGGCTGCACCCCTACTCTTTTTAAGTTCAATCACTCCCAACTGTTCTTTTAAATGTATGTATTTTTCGACATCTACATTATCTACACTGTCAAGCGATGCTATTTCCTCACTTAGTTGTTTTCTCAAATTCTCTTCCTTTCTATTTTCTCTCCACTTTTTCTCTTTACTATAATTGATACACTTTTTTTTAATTCTGACTTTTACACTATCCCACCACACATTCATATCTTCACTCTCATTCCACTCATATCCCACATCATTCAACAATCTTTCCATACTTTTCACAAACATTCCATCATCCAGCAAGCTTGCATTAAAGCACCATATCCCTCCTTTACGTACATTCGTTTCTTTTCTAAACGTGATTTCTATTCCAGCGTGATCGCTCCACATATTAGTTTTATATTCAACTTCTTTAATCCACCTCACTACCTCGCATGTCACCAAAGCATAATCTATTCTAGATTGTTTTAATCTATTCAGTACAATTTGTCTCCTGGAGAACACCCTCTCCCATGGATGTAGCAATCTCCAAATATCAATGCATTGTTTCGTTATCATTATATCTTTAAGTGTCCCCCTGCTCACATCCCCCTTAAACACATTATTTTTTGACACATCGGTGGGTGTCATCGCCACATTAAAGTCACCGATTATTATACAATTCCTTTCCCACCATTTGCTTATTGCAATGAAGAATGTTTTCCTTTCTTTTTCTCCATTCGGTGCATATATATTTATGATTCTTATATTTTTCGTTTCATACACACAGTCTATTACTATTATTCTTCCTTCTTTGTCTCCATAAACCAAATTTACCCCTGTTACCCGACCCGTTTTGACTAAAACCGCCACTCCTCTCGCCCTCGACGTGCCATTGGAGCAGAAAATATGGCCCACAAAGTCTTTTTTTATGTCTTCCACCAGGGAATCATCCCACCTGGTCTCCTGCAGGCACAAAACGTCATTCTGCAAGGAAAGAATCGCATGTCTTTTTTCTTTGTTCCTTAGTCCATTCACGTTTATCGAAAATAAATTAAAGGCCATTATCATAAAAATAAAAACAAAAAAAACGGATTTACAGGGGTTATTGTCAGTCATTATTTGTCCTTACATTTCAATTTTTTCACCAACTTTTTTCGTTGTCCAAGACTTAGTCTTTTTTGCGCACTCGCCAGTTCACTCACATCCATTTCGCTGTCCGTTTCATTGGGACTGGTGCTTTTACCCGTATTATTTAGCGTGATTTTTCTCCCTCCCGCCTGTCCAACACCACTCTCAGGCATCTCCCTCCCCTCTGTGCTCATGCTTACCCCCGGGTCTTCTGCCACGTCCCTTCCGTCTCCTTTTTTCCCTCTCTCGCTCGTTTTTCGCTGCTTCTGCTGTCCTCCCTCTCCAGCCAGCTCCGGCGTCTCCAGCTCGCACTCTGACGCCCGTTCTCCTCCGCTCTCTCCGCTCTGCTCCATTTCTCCGTCACTGTTCTCGTCTTCTCTGATCTCCTTCCTGCTTGCTCCGATCACCTCCTTCTCCTCCGCCTCCTCCTCGTACACCTCCTCCGCCTCGTCTTCATCCTCGTACACCTCCTCCACCTCGTTCTTGCTTTCCTCTCCGTTCTCACACTCACATTCATTTTCTCTTTTTTTACAGTTTGTGCATTTTGTGCTGTTCGCGCTGCACTCTCGCGCAAAGTGTCCCTGCACCCCACAGTTGTGGCACATAAATTCTGGACACTCTCTCAGGATGTGTCCCGGCTGGATGCACATCCTGCACACTTTTTGTTGTCTATCATGTATTACTCTAAAGTATTCGTTCCCCATCACAGTGTTAAACTTTGTGGAGTAAGGGAGTGACTGTACCTGGTCATTAAATCTGACCCGGACAAACCTCGTTCCGTCAGCTATCATTGTTCCAGGCCACATTCTGCGTTTTATTGGTGATGTCGGTTTCACTCCCCATCCCGTCAGCTTCCAAACTATTTCTTCATCTGTGATATACGCTGGCAGGTTTAAAAAAGACACCACCAGCTCATCATTATTTAGTTCTCTCGCCACGACTCTGGTCTCTCCGATTTTAAATCCATCCAGCAGCCTTTCCTTTCCTTTAATGTTGCTCACCGTCACCTCCAGTTTTTCAGGTCCCAGGGTTCTGCACGCCAGCAGGCCCCCACAGATCATTTTTATGTTGCTCATGACGTGATTTAGAGGAACTTTGTCTCCCACCATTTCAATGTTTAGTGTTAGTTTTCTCTCAAAAGACACTTTTGCTTCCTCTTTTTCTGCTCTCTCGCCACCTCTCCCATTCTCTGCATGCGGAGCAATCAGCCCGCCGCTCCTCTCTCTTCCTCTCTCTCCGTCATCCATTCCGTTCCCTGTTTCATTTGCCGTTTTCATCCGTCCTTTTTGTCCGTCGTTCTTCTCGTTGTCGTTTAATCCATTCCTTTGTTTCAGTGCCATGTTTGTTTGTTCACGTTGTTGTCCGTTCTCTTTTCCTTTTTCCATCTCTCCAGTCCGTGGTCCTGTCATCTTTGTGATCCGTCCGTGTGAGTTTGCTCTCGACATACGAGCAAACATTCACAAAAAACAAAAATTCTTCACAAAATTGTGGAAAAAAAACAGGAAAAAAAAGTGAAAAGAAAAACGATCCCCCTAACAGTCAGTGACTGCTGGGGGACATTCACTCACAATCTGAGGTATTTAAATAAATCCAAAGCGCATCCAAAAAACAAACAAATTAGTCCAGCTGTCCTGCTCAGTACTGACACGTCAGCTCTCCTTCAGCACCACACAAACTCTGACAGCAAAAGGGGCGTGTTCAGGGTGGTATGGCCGTAAGCCATTATTGTGTGCAGACAGGGGCCTTTTAAAGATCTCATGCCCTTGATTCTGGCTAAATTTTTGGACATGTGAATATGTCTCTATATGATAAAAAAAAAACATATGATCAAAAAAATGAAAAAGCTTACAGCATCTGGTATTCCCAGGCGGTCTCCCATCCAAGTACTAACCAGGCCCGACCCTACTTAGCTTCCAAGATCGGATGAGTTCAGGGTGATTTGGCCGTAAGCCATTATTGTGTGCAGAAAGGGGCCTTTTAAAGATGTCATGCCCTTGATTCTGGCTGAATTTTTGGACATGTGAATATGTCTCTATATGATAAAAAAAAAAAAATATTATCAAAAAAATGAAACAGCTTACAACACCTGGTATTCCCAGGCGGTCTCCCATCCAAGTACTAACCAGGCCCGACCCTGCTTAGCTTCTGAGATCGAACGAGATCGGGCGTGTTCAGGGTGGTATGGCCGTAAGCCATTATTGTCTGCAGACAGGGGCCTTTTAAAGATGTCATGCCCTTGATTCTGGCTGAATTTTTGGACATGTGAATATGTCTCTCTATGATAAAAAAAAAACACATAATCAAAAAAATGAAACAGCTTACAGCATCTGGTATTCCACAGGCGGTCTCCCATCCAAGTACTAACCAGGCACGACCCTGCTTAGTTTCCGAGATCGGACGAGATCGGACGAGTTCAGGGTGGTATGACCGTAAGCCATTATTGTGTGCAGAAAGGGGCCTTTTAAAGATGTCATGCCCTTGATTCTGGTTGAATTTTTGGACATGTGAATATGTCTCTATATGATAAAAAAAAACATGATCAAAAAAATGAAAAAGCTTACAGCACCTGGTATTCCCAGGCGGTCTCCCATCCAAGTACTAACCAGGCCTTACCCTGCTTAGCTTCTGAGATCGAACGAGATCGGGCGTGTTCAGGGTGGTATGGCCGTAAGCCATTATTGTCTGCAGACAGGGGCATTTTAAAGATGTCATGCCCTTGATTCTGGCTGAATTTTTGGACATGTGAATATGTCTCTCTATGATAAAAAAAAAACATATGATCAAAAAAATAAAAAAAGCTTACAGCGTCTGGTATTCCCAGGCGGTCTCCCATCCAAGTACTAACCAGGCCTGACCCTACTTAGCTTCCAAGATCGGACGAGTTCAGGGTGGTTTGGCCGTAAGCCATTATTGTGTGCAGACAGGGGCCTTTTAAAGATGTCATGCCCTTGATTCTGGCTGAATTTTTGGACATGTGAATATGTCTCTATATGATAAAAAAAAACATATGATCAAAAAAATGAAAACGCTTACAGCACCTGGTATTCCCAGGTGGTCTCCCATCCAAGTACTAACCAGGCCCGACCCTGCTTTGCTTCCGAGATCGGACGAGATCGGGCGTGTTCAGGGTGGTATGGCCGTAAGCCATTATTGTGTGCAGACAGGGGCCTTTTAAAGATGTCATGCCCTTGATTCTGGCTGAATTTGTGGACATGTGAATATGTCTCTCTATGATAAAAAAAACATATGATCAAAAAAATAAAAAAAGCTTACAGCATCTGGTATTCCCAGGCGGTCTCCCATTCAAGTACTAACCAGGCCCGACCGAGCCGAGCAGCACCTGAGCAGAGCAGCGAGCAGCACCTGAGCAGAGCAGCGAGCAGCACCTGAGCAGAGCAGCGAGCAGCACCTGAGCAGAGCAGCGTACTACGGTGAGCGTATTGCATAATTGCTTGTTCTGTTCTCCTCTGCACTGTGTTACTGTGTACCTACTCTTAGCTTAGCCTAGCAGTTAGCTTTACAATGGCTTCTTTTTCTGTCTCTCCCTCTCCTGCTCTCTCCTGCTCTACGTGTCAGATGTTAAGTTATTCCTCGTCCTCCTTTAGTGATAATGATACTTGTAAGAAATGTAGTTTATTTTTAGCTTTGGAGGCGAGGGTGTCTGAGTTAGAGAGACGGCTCCGCACCATTGAGTCGGAGTCATCGTATGCAGCAGTAGTTAGCCAGCCACCTGTAGCAGGTGCGGGCCGACATAGCTTGGCTTCCCCCCCGGTAACTCCCGAGCAGCCGGGAGGCAGTGGCTGGGTTACTGTCCGAGGGAAGCATAGTCGAAAATCGAAGCACACGGTTCCCCACCAACCACTTCACGTTTCAAACAAATTTTCCCCACTCAGCGACACACCCGCTGAGAATAAAACTCTGATTATTGGAGACTCCATAGTCCGAAACGTGAAGCTAGCGAAGTCAGCGGGCATAGTTAGGTGTATACCCGGGGCCAGAGCGGGCGACATCGCATCTCATTTAAAGTTGCTGACAAAGACTAAAGGTAGATTTGATACAATCGTAATTCATGTCGGCACAAATGACTCCCGACTACGCCAGTCGGAAGTCACTAAGGTTAATGTGGAGTCGGTGTGTACTTTTGTTAAGACGATGTCGGACTCCGTAGTGTTCTCTGGACCCCTCCCAAATCAGACCAGTGATGACATGTATAGCCGCATGTCATCACTCAACCGCTGGCTGTCGAGGTGGTGTCCAGCACACGATGTGGGCTTCATAGATAACTGGCAGTCTTTTTGGGGAAAACCTGGTCTGCTAGCTAGAGACGGCATCCATCCCACTTTGGACGGTGCAGCTCTATTATCTAGAAACATAGCAGAGGTTATTAGTCCAAAACCCTGACAACAACTCAGAGTTCAGACCAGGAGGCAGAGCTGCAGTCTTACACACTTCTCTGCGCCTCCCTTAGATCTGTCTCCCAGTCACTATAGCTGTAATTCTGAATCGAACTGTAGTTATACTATAGGTACTGTGTCTGTCCCCCGGCCCAAACGCGTTTTTATAAGTCATCCAAACGGCGTGAATCATCAGAATCTGATTAGAATCAAAACTACGAATACGATTTTGCTACAAGATCGGAGGATTCACTGCGGACTTTTGAACATTAGGTCCTTAGCATCCAAGTCTCTTTTAGTGAATGATCTGATATCAGATCAGCACATTGATTTACTTTTTTTGACTGAAACCTGGCTGTGTCGAGATGAATATGTTAGTTTGAATGAATCCACTCCTCCCAGTCATTTTAATACTCATATACCTCGAGACACCGGACGAGGTGGTGGAGTAGCAGCTATTTTTAATTCCAGTCTTTTAGTTAACCCTCGACCAAAGCTGAATTTTTCTTCTTTTGAAAGCCTTGTTCTTAGTCTTCCACATCCAGTCTCAAGAACCTTTCAGCCAGTTCTAGTTGCTGTAGTTTACCGCCCTCCTGGCCCATATTCTGAGTTTTTATCTGAGTTTGCAGAATTTTTATCAGACTTAGTCCTTAGCAGTGATAGAATAATTGTTGTAGGTGACTTCAATATCCATGTGGATGTTGAAAATGATAGCCTGAGCACAGCTTTCATGTCACTATTAGACTCTATTGGTTTCACCCAGGGTGTAAACGAACCTACTCATCATTTTAACCACACCCTGGATCTTGTTTTAGCTTATGGAATTGAAATCCATAACCTTACAGTTTTCCTAGAAAATCCTCTGCTATCAGACCATTTTTTTATTACATTTGATTTTGTCCTACTAGAATTACCTCTGCCTGGAAGAGGTGTGCTTTCTAGAAGTTTGTCGGATAGTGCTGTGGCTAGATTTAAGGAAGCTATTTCAGCTGTTTTTGATTCAGTACCGTGTTTCAACCCAGTTGGAAACTCTTACGATAGCTTTAGTCCCTCTCAGCTAGATCAGTTTGTTGATAGTGCAGTGGATTCGCTGAGAGTTACTCTGGATTCGATTGCTCCCCTGAAACAGAAGGTTGTCAAGCGGCGGAGAGTGGCTCCATGGTTCAACTCAGAAACCCATACTCTGAAACAATCATCACGGAATTTTGAAAGAATATGGCGTTCGACCAAAACGGTAGAATCTCGTTTTTTCTGGCAGGATAGTCATAGAAGATATATGAAGGCTCTACGTCACGCCCGAGCTGCCTACTACTCCTCTCTAATCGAGGAAAACAAAGGCAATCCTAGATACCTTTTCAGCACTGTAGCCAGGCTGACAGAGAGTCATGGCTCCATTGAGCCTTGTATTCCTCTAGCCCTCAGCAGTAATGATTTCCTTAGCTTTTTCAACAACAAAGTTCTAGACATCAGAGACAAAATTGGAAACCTCCTGCCCTTACCTGGTGCAGATACGTCTGTTACGGCAGAGACAGTTCCAGGACCAGATATTAGTCTCGACTGTTTTTCTCCAATCGACCTTTCAGAGCTACATTCCATTTTTTCTGCATCGAAACCGTCAACCTGTATTTTGGACCCAATCCCAACCAAGCTGTTTAAGGAAGTCTTTCCCTTAGTTAGCAACTCCATATTAGATATGATCAATATGTCTTTACTGGCAGGCTATGTACCACAGACATTTAAAGTAGCGGTAATCAAACCTCTACTTAAAAAGCCTACTCTGGACTCAGGAACTCTGGCTAACTACAGACCTATATCCAACCTTCCTTTTATCTCGAAGATCCTGGAGAAGGTGGTAGCTAAACAGCTGTGTGACTTTCTCCATGACAACAGTTTATTTGAAGAGTTCCAGTCAGGATTTAGAGTCCACCATAGCACTGAGACTGCACTAGTTAGAGTTACAAACGATCTACTTCTAGCCTCAGACAGGGGACTTCTGTCTGTGCTCGTCTTGTTAGATCTTAGTGCTGCTTTTGACACCATTGACCATCGGATCCTGTTGTACAGACTGGAGCATTTGCTTGGAATTACAGGGACTGCTTTAAGTTGGTTTGAATCCTACTTATCAGACCGATCTCAGTTTGTACATGTTAATGATGAGTCCTCTATGCACACTAAAGTTTGCCATGGAGTCCCACAAGGTTCAGTGCTTGGACCAATTCTTTTTACATTATATATGCTTCCTCTGGGAAATATTATGAGGAAACACTCCATACAGTTTCATTGTTATGCAGATGATACTCAGCTTTATGTATCAATGAAGCCCGATGGTACCAGTCAGTTATGTCAGCTAGAAACATGCCTTAAGGACGTTAGGACCTGGATGACCAGAAATTTTTTGCTACTTAACTCAGACAAGACTGAAGTTATTGTGCTAGGCCCTAAGAACCTCAGAGAGACTTTTTCTAGTGATGTGACTGTCCTTAATGACATCAGCCTGGCATCTAGCACCACTGTTAGGAATCTAGGAGTTATTTTTGATCAAGATATGTCTTTTAGCTCTCACATCAGTCAAGTTTCAAGAACAGCCTACTTTCACCTTCGTAATATATCCAAGATCAGGAATATCCTGTCGCAAAGTGATGCAGAAAAACTAGTTCATGCATTTGTTACCTCCAGACTGGATTATTGTAACTCTCTTTTGTCAGGGTGCTCTGGCAAATCTCTAAAGACTCTTCAACGGGTCCAGAATGCTGCAGCTCGTGTACTGACCAGAACCAGGAAATGGGACCACATTACTCCTGTCCTGGCTTCTCTGCACTGGCTCCCTATACAGTCTAGAATAGAATTCAAGATCCTTCTTCTCACCTACAAAGCTCTAAATGGCCAGGCACCATCTTATCTTAAGGAGCTACTAGTGCCGTACTGTCCCTTGAGAGCGTTGCGGTCCCGGAGTGCAGGCCTGCTGGTGGTACCTACAGTCTCCAAGTGTACTATGGGGGGTAAAGCCTTCAGTTATCGGGCTCCTCTCCTCTGGAACCGCCTTCCAGCCGGGGTCCGGGAGGCAGACACAGTCTGTATTTTTAAGATTAGACTTAAAACTTTCCTTTTTGATAAATCTTATAGTTAGGGCTGGTGCTGGTGTAGACCAGCTCTTAGTTATGCTGCTATAGGCTTAGACTACCGGGGGAACTGGCACCTTGAGCTCCTCTTTCTCTCTCTCTCTCTCTCTATGCATATACAGTACATCATATTACTGCATGTATCTATCTATAAATCTCAGTCACTAACCACCTACTTTCCTGGGAGCTCTTGAGCTCCCCTAGGCTCCTCAAGATCATCGGTTGACGGCTTGCCAGAACAACCCCCACCCCACCACTACCCCCTCCCCACCGGATCGTGGGTTGGCGGCCTGCCAGAACAACCCCCCACACCCCCTCCCCTCCCCACCGGATTGCTGATGGACGGTCTACCTCCCCCCACCCCCTTGCTCTCTATCCCTCTTCCTGCATCTTATCCCATCTCTCCCCCTATCCCTTTCCAAGCCCGGCGCAGTCTAGGCCTGTGAAGACTGTTTCGTCATGAGCCGGGGATCCGGCCGAAGATTTCTGCCTTTTAATAAGGCAGTTTTTTCTTACCACTGTAACTTTTGCTGCTTTGCTAAAGTGCTCATGATGGATAGGCCGGATCTTTGTAACATAGCAATAAGTAAGGTCCTTTACCTGCTTTTTGTAACATAACAATGAGTAAGGTCTTTTACCTGCTCTTTTGTAATGTTAACAGACAATGAGTAAGGTATTTTACCTGCTTCTTGTAAAGTGTCTCGAGATAACACTTGTTATGAGTTGACGCTATACAAATAAAAGTTGATTGATTGATTGATAAAAGTTGACCCTGCTTAGCTTCCGAGATGGGACGAGATCGGGCGTGTTAAGGGTGGTATGGCCGTAAGCCATTATTGTGTGCAGACAGGGGCCTTTTAAAGATGTTATGCCCTTGATTCTGGCTGAATTTTTGGACATGTGAATATGTCTCTATATGATAAAAAAAAAACATATGATCAAAAAAATGAAAAAGCTTACAGCACCTGGTATTCCCAGGCGGTCTCCCATCCAAGTATTAACCAGGCCCTACCCTGCTTAGCTTCCGAGATCGGACGAGATCAGGCGTGTTCAGGGTGGTATGGCCGTAAGCTGTTATTGTGTGCAGACAGGGGCCTTTTAAAGATCTCATGCCCTTGATTCTGGCTGAATTTTTGGACATGTGAATATGTCTCTATATGATAAAAAAAGAACATATGATCAAAAAAAATGAAAAAGCTTACAGCACCTGGTATTCCCAGGCTGTCTCCCATCCAAGTACTAACCAGGCCAGACGCTGCTTAGCTTCCGAGATCAGACAAGTTCAGGGTGGTATGTCCTTAAGCCATTATTGTGTGCAGAAAGGGGCCTTTTATTGTTATGAGTTGACGCTATACAAATAAAAGTTGATTGATTGATTGATTGATTTTAAAGATGTCATGCCCTTGATTCTGGCTGAATTTTTGGACATGTGAATATGTCTCTATATGATAAAAAAAACATATGATCAAAAAAAATGAAAAAGCTTACAGCGTCTGGTATTCCCAGGCGGTCTCCCATCCAAGTACTAACCAGGCACGACCCTACTTAGTTTCCGAGATCGGACGAGATCGGGCGTTTTAAGGGTGGTATGGCCGTAAGCTGTTATTGTGTGCAGAAAGGGGCCTTTTAAAGATGTCATGCCCTTGATTCTGGCTGAATTTTTGGACATGTGAATATGTCTCTATATGATAAAAAAAAAACATATGATCAAAAAAATGAAAAAGCTTACAGCACCTGGTATTCCCAGGCGGTCTCCCATCCAAGTACTAACCAGGCCCTACCCTGCTTAGCTTCCGAGATCGGACGAGATCAAGCGTGTTCAGGGTGGTATGGCCATAAGCCATTATTGTGTGCAGACAGGGGCCTTTTAAAGATGTCATGCCCTTGATTCTGGCTGAATTTGTGGACATGTGAATATGTCTCTCTATGATAAAAAAAACATATGATCAAAAAAATAAGAAAAGCTTACAGCATCTGGTATTCCCAGGCGGTCTCCCATTCAAGTACTAACCAGGCCCGACCCTGCTTAGCTTCCGAGATGGGACGAGATCGGGCGTGTTAAGGGTGGTATGGCCGTAAGCCATTATTGTGTGCAGACAGGGGCCTTTTAAAGATGTTATGCCCTTGATTCTGGCTGAATTTTTGGACATGTGAATATGTCTCTATATGATAAAAAAAAAAACATATGATCAAAAAAATGAAAAAGCTTACAGCACCTGGTATTCCCAGGCGGTCTCCCATCGAAGTACTAACCAGGCCCGACCCTGCTTAGCTTCAGAGATCGGACGAGATCAGGCGTGTTCAGGGTGGTATGGCCGTAAGCTGTTATTGTGTGCAGACAGGGGCCTTTTAAAGATCTCATGCCCTTGATTCTGGCTGAATTTTTGGACATGTGAATATGTCTCTATATGATAAAAAAAGAACATATGATCAAAAAAAATGAAAAAGCTTACAGCACCTGGTATTCCCAGGCGGTCTCCCATCCAAGTACTAACCAGGCCAGACGCTGCTTAGCTTCCGAGATCAGACAAGTTCAGGGTGGTATGTCCTTAAGCCATTATTGTGTGCAGAAAGGGGCCTTTTAAAGATGTCATGCCCTTGATTCTGGCTGAATTTTTTGACATGTGAATATGTCTCTATATGATAAAAAAAAAACATATGATCAAAAAAATGAAAAAACTTACAGCACCTGGTATTCCCAGGCAGTCTGCCATCCAAGTACTAACCAGGCCCTACCCTGCTTAGCTTCCGAGATCGGACGAGATCAGGCGTGTTCAGGGTGGTATGGCCGTAAGCCATTATTGTGTGCAGACAGGGGCCTTTTAAAGATGTCATGCCCTTGATTCTGGCTGAATTTTTGGACATGTGAATATGTCTCTCTATGATAAAAAAAACCATATGATCAAAAAAATGAAAAAGCTTACAGCACCTGGTATTCCTAGGCGGTCTCCCATCCAAGTATTAACCAGGCCCGACCCTGCTTTGCTTCTGAGATCGGGCGTGTTCAGGGTGGTATGGACGTAAGGCATTATTGTGTGCAGAAAGGGGCCTTTTAAAGATATCATGCCCTTGATTCTGGCTGAATTTTTTGACATGTGAATATGTCTCTATATGATAAAAAAAAAACATATGATCAAAAAAATGAAAAAACTTACAGCACCTGGTATTCCCAGGCGGTCTGCCATCCAAGTATTAACCAGGCCCTACCCTGCTTAGCTTCCGAGATCGGACGAGATCAGGCGTGTTCAGGGTGGTATGGCCGTAAGCCATTATTGTGTGCAGACAGGGGCCTTTTAAAGATGTCATGCCCTTGATTCTGGCTGAATTTTTGGACATGTGAATATGTCTCTCTATGATAAAAAAAACCATATGATCAAAAAAATGAAAAAGCTTACAGCACCTGGTATTCCTAGGCGGTCTCCCATCCAAGTATTAACCAGGCCCGACCCTGCTTTGCTTCTGAGATCGGGCGTGTTCAGGGTGGTATGGACGTAAGGCATTATTGTGTGCAGAAAGGGGCCTTTTAAAGATATCATGCCCTTGATTCTTGCTGAATTTTTGGACATGTGAATATGTCTCTATATGATAAAAAAAAAACATATGATCAAAAAAATGAAAAAGCTTACAGCACCTGGTATTCCTAGGGGGTCTCCCGTCCAAGTATTAACCAGGCCCGACCCTGCTTAGCTTCTGAGATCGGACGAGTTCAGGGTGGTATGGACGTAAGGCATTATTGTGTGCAGAAAGGGGCCTTTTAAAGATATCATGCCCTTGATTCTGGCTGAATTTTTGGACATGTGAATATGTCTCTATATGATAAAAAAAAACATATGATCAAAAAAATGAAAAAGCTTACAGCACCTGGTATTCCCAGGTGGTCTCCCATCCAAGTACTAAGCAGGCACGAACCCTGCTTAGCTTCCGAGATCGGACGTGTTCAGGGTGGTATGGCTGTAAGCCATTATTGTGTGCAGAAAGGGGCCTTTTAAAGATGTCATGCACTTGATTCTTGCTGAATTTTTGGACATGTGAATATGTCTCTATATGATAAAAAAAAACATATGATCAAAAAAATGAAAAAGCTTACAGCACCTGGTATTCCCAGGTTGTCTCCCATCCAAGTACTAACCAGGCCCGACACTGCTTAGCTTACGAGATCAGACGAGATAAGCTGTGTTCAGGGTGGTATGGCTGTAAGCCATTATTGTGTGCAGACAGGGGCCTTTTAAAGATGTCATGCCCTTGATTCTGGCTGAATTTTTGGACATGTGAATATGTCTCTATATGATAAAAAAAAACATATGATCAAAAAAATGAAACAGCATCTGGTATTCCACAGGCGGTCACCCATCCAAGTACTAACCAGGTCCGACCCTGCTTAGCTTCCGAGATCGGGCGTGTTTTTTTTTTTTTTTATCTTTTATTATCAAAATTACAAAAACATTTATAATTCTTTCACATCATTTACAACAAATGCTATTACAATACATACACCCTCTAAATTAAACCTCCCCTCTGACGCAAACGGCACCCTAAAAACAATAAAAACATAGCATCAGAAAAAAAACTCAAACCACCCCTGATACCCCCAACTCATGACAACTCTTCTGAGTCCCTCCCCCAAAGCAAACACCCCTCTGAAAACAAACCACAAAAACATACAAAAACCCCACAGTATTCTCAAAAAACCACTGAGAAAAAAAAAAAACCAAATCAAATCACCCATTTTCCCCATGACCAAAAAAGAAGCCCTCGTACCAAAAAAACCAAAAAACAAAATAATTTAGACATCCCACATAATTCCCTCCTCGTTTACTCTACACACATTTGCACCTTCCACAAACATTCTCACAAACTCACTCTCATTCGCTATGTACAGCAATTTAAGATGTGCTTTCCATTCATTCACAAACATTCTCCACACATTCATTTTCTTACTTTCATACAGTGCATATTTCCTCCTGTTAAAAACCGCTTTTCTTGCAAAAGCTAAAATTATATTCATTACATTGTGATTTTTTTGTTTTGTTCCCACCCCCAACAACACCGACAATTCCCACCCCCTTTCATTCCAACACTCATTCTTACTGCATTTCCCCAACATTTCTCTTATTTTTCCCCAAAAATAAACCAATTCCCCACACGTAACAAACAAATGTATTAAATCCTCATCCGTACTTTCACATACACAACACTTTCTTTCATACCTCTCCTTATGGATCTGATGCAGGACGATGCAGGTGAAGATCCTCCTGTGCCTCAGTTTGAAATCTAGGTCAAATATTGCATGTGGTGTATGCGGAATGTTAATGTTCTTCCATATCATGTTGCTTGTTATGTCCGGGTATGTGTCTGTCCATTTGTCTGTAAACACTCCCTCAATCACATCCTTTCTGCACACACACCCTTTATTTTTTAAACCCCTCACCACCATTTGTAAATCAAAATCCCCCCCACAGTTCAGTAAATCCCTTATTCTAATATATCCCGCTTTCGACATAGCTTCACACTTAATTACCCTCTCCCCATTTTTAAAATACGGGCTCGAGAGGAAGGGCAGTCGTAGCACTGACCCTCTCGTTCCGCACTCTGGTACAGTCCAGGATGAAACCTGATACCACGCACTGAGTACTTCCTGGAAAAACCGTGGCAAGTGTTTAAATGAATCCGGGTTATTGATCTGGTACAGGTTGTCCTCGTTGTAGAGTCCAAAACTGCACAGATATTGTTTGAAGTGATTTTTCCAAACTACGTTCCGGTTCTGGTCCATAAATTTGCCTATCAATTTGACTCTTAGTGCTACTTTTTTTGTAAGTAAATCAATCAAAGCTAGCCCCCCCTGATCTTTAGCCCCTATTATTGTTTTGTGAGCTATACTCGCTGCTTTGTTTTTCCAAATAAAGTCCCTAATGGTCTTTGAAATCTCCTTAAAGGCCCAGTCCGGAAGCGTACAAGTACTCAGCGCATGATTCACTTTGGACAACACGAGAGCATTTGTTACGGCTACCCTTCCTCTCAACAATAGACCCCTCGCTTTCCACAAATTCAATGTTTTTTTTAATTTTACCCACCAACTCTTTCCATGTTACATCATCACATTCATTCTCATTTTTCCCCATATTCACTCCCAACACTTTTCTTCTCTCACACACCGTTTTAAATCCCCACTTATTAACTAGATTGGAT
Source organism: Labrus mixtus (assembly GCF_963584025.1). Classification (NCBI taxonomy): domain Eukaryota; kingdom Metazoa; phylum Chordata; class Actinopteri; order Labriformes; family Labridae; genus Labrus; species Labrus mixtus. The sequence continues at coordinate 185,432 of NW_026870340.1, forward strand.
TCCTTACCTAGTAACATAATTTCTGACTTATTTTCATTTACTTTTGCCCCAGATGCTCTTTCATAAGTTTGTACATGTTTTAATATCAATTCTATATCCTCCTCTCCTTTTACCATTATATTCACGTCATCTGCATACTGTATTATTTTTACGTTTTCCTTACCTATACCTTTTATGTTTACGTCTTCCGATATCAGTGCTGCCAGCGGCTCTGCTACCAAGCTGTACAACAGCGCTGACATCGGACATCCTTGTCTCACTGACCTTGATATTTTAAAAGAATCAGTTAGTTCCCCGTTACATTTTATCTTGCTTTCCGCTCCTGTATACAACATATTTATCCATTCTCTCATTCTCTCCCCGAATCCAAACTTCTCTAACACCTTCCCCATGAACCCGTGATCTACTCTTTCAAAAGCTTTATTTAAATCAATCCCTAGCCATATTCCCCCCTCCCCTTCCATATCCCTGACCGTCTGTTTTATTGAAATGATTGAGTCTGCTATGTCTCTGTTTGGTATACTGTATGATTGTGTTTGTTCTATGATTGTTCCTATTACCTCCCTGATTCTATTGGCTATTGTTTTCGCTATGATTTTGTAGTCTGTGTTGAGTAGGCTGATTGGTCTGTAGTTGTCCAGATTTTTATTGTCCCCCTTGTTTTTGTAAAAAATAGTAACCACCCCTTCCCCTAAACTTTTTGGTATATGTTTCACTTTTTCCATATATTTACTCAATTTGTTCACCAAGGGCACCAGCTGCTCTTTGAAAGCTTGGTAGAATTCCGCAGTTAGGCCATCGCTCCCAGGACTTTTGTTTTTGTTTAACCCCTCTAAAGCACTTCTGATTTCTCCCTCTGTAAACTCACAATCACACCACATTTTATCGTCCTCGCTTAGTTTTTTCTTTAAGGCACCCAAAGCTCTGTTCACACTCACGCTATCACACTCCTGTCTCGAAAACAGGCTTTCATAATAGCCCTTTACTATTTCTAAAATTCCCTTTTTATCTGTCACACTTTTACCTGCTTCATTTAATAATTCGTTTATTTCTGTTCTTTTTTGTTTTTGTTTTTCCAGACCTAAAAAAAAGGCTGTACTCCTCTCCCCCTCATACATATATTGTATTTTACTCCTAATGGCTGCACCCCTACTCTTTTTAAGTTCAATCACTCCCAACTGTTCTTTTAAATGTATGTATTTTTCGACACCTACATTATCTACACTGTCAAGCGATGTTATTTCCTCACTTAGTTGTTTTCTCAAATTCTCTTCCTTTCTATTTTCTCTCCACTTTTTCTCTTTACTATAATTGATACACTTTTTTTTAATTCTGACTTTTACACTATCCCACCACACATTCATATCTTCACTCTCATTCCACTCATATCCCACATCATTCAACAATCTTTCCATACTTTTCACAAACATTCCATCATCCAGCAAGCTTGCATTAAAGCACCATATCCCTCCTTTACGTACATTCGTTTCTTTTCTAAACATGATTTCTATTCCAGCGTGATCGCTCCACATATTAGTTTTATATTCAACTTCTTTAATCCACCTCACTACCTCGCATGTCACCAAAGCATAATCTATTCTAGATTGTTTTAATCTATTCAGTACAATTTGTCTCCTGGAGAACACCCTCTCCCATGGATGTAGCAATCTCCAAATATCAATGCATTGTTTCGTTATCATTATATCTTTAAGTGTCCCCCTGCTCACATCCCCCTTAAACACATTATTTTTTGACACATCGGTGGGTGTCATCGCCACATTAAAGTCACCGATTATTATACAATTCCTTTCCCACCATTTGCTTATTGCAATGAAGAATGTTTTCCTTTCTTTTTCTCCATTCGGTGCATATATATTTATGATTCTTATATTTTTCGTTTCATACACACAGTCTATTACTATTATTCTTCCTTCTTTGTCTCCATAAACCAAATTTACCCCTGTTACCCGACCCGTTTTGACTAAAACCGCCACTCCTCTCGCCCTCGACGTGCCATTGGAGCAGAAAATATGGCCCACAAAGTCTTTTTTTATGTCTTCCACCAGGGAATCATCCCACCTGGTCTCCTGCAGGCACAAAACGTCATTCTGCAAGGAAAGAATCGCATGTCTTTTTTCTTTGTTCCTTAGTCCATTCACGTTTATCGAAAATAAATTAAAGGCCATTATCATAAAAATAAAAACAAAAAAAACGGATTTACAGGGGTTATTGTCAGTCATTATTTGTCCTTACATTTCAATTTTTTCACCAACTTTTTTCGTTGTCCAAGACTTAGTCTTTTTTGCGCACTCGCCAGTTCACTCACATCCATTTGGCTGTCCGTTTCATTGGGACTGGTGCTTTTACCCGTATTATTTAGCGTGATTTTTCTCCCTCCCGCCTGTCCAACACCACTCTCAGGCATCTCCCTCCCCTCTGTGCTCATGCTTACCCCCGGGTCTTCTGCCACGTCCCTTCCGTCTCCTTTTTTCCCTCTCTCGCTCGTTTTTCGCTGCTTCTGCTGTCCTCCCTCTCCAGCCAGCTCCGGCGTCTCCAGCTCGCACTCTGACGCCCGTTCTCCTCCGCTCTCTCCGCTCTGCTCCATTTCTCCGTCACTGTTCTCGTCTTCTCTGATCTCCTTCCTGCTTGCTCCGATCACCTCCTTCTCCTCCGCCTCCTCCTCGTACACCTCCTCCGCCTCGTCTTCATCCTCGTACACCTCCTCCACCTCGTTCTTGCTTTCCTCTCCGTTCTCACACTCACATTCATTTTCTCTTTTTTTACAGTTTGTGCATTTTGTGCTGTTCGCGCTGCACTCTCGCGCAAAGTGTCCCTGCACCCCACAGTTGTGGCACATAAATTCTGGACACTCTCTCAGGATGTGTCCCGGCTGGATGCACATCCTGCACACTTTTTGTTGTCTATCATGTATTACTCTAAAGTATTCGTTCCCCATCACAGTGTTAAACTTTGTGGAGTAAGGGAGTGACTGTACCTGGTCATTAAATCTGACCCGGACAAACCTCGTTCCGTCAGCTATCATTGTTCCAGGCCACATTCTGCGTTTTATTGGTGATGTCGGTTTCACTCCCCATCCCGTCAGCTTCCAAACTATTTCTTCATCTGTGATATACGCTGGCAGGTTTAAAAAAGACACCACCAGCTCATCATTATTTAGTTCTCTCGCCACGACTCTGGTCTCTCCGATTTTAAATCCATCCAGCAGCCTTTCCTTTCCTTTAATGTTGCTCACCGTCACCTCCAGTTTTTCAGGTCCCAGGGTTCTGCACGCCAGCAGGCCCCCACAGATCATTTTTATGTTGCTCATGACGTGATTTAGAGGAACTTTGTCTCCCACCATTTCAATGTTTAGTGTTAGTTTTCTCTCAAAAGACACTTTTGCTTCCTCTTTTTCTGCTCTCTCGCCACCTCTCCCATTCTCTGCATGCGGAGCAATCAGCCCGCCGCTCCTCTCTCTTCCTCTCTCTCCGTCATCCATTCCGTTCCCTGTTTCATTTGCCGTTTTCATCCGTCCTTTTTGTCCGTCGTTCTTCTCGTTGTCGTTTAATCCATTCCTTTGTTTCAGTGCCATGTTTTTTTTTTTTCATTTTGTTGTCCGTTCTCTTTTCCTTTTTCCATCTCTCCAGTCCGTGGTCCTGTCATCTTTGTGATCCGTCCGTGTGAGTTTGCTCGCGACATACGAGCAAACATTCACAAAAAACAAAAATTCTTCACAAAATTGTGGAAAAAAAACAGGAAAAAAAGGTGAAAAGAAAAACGATCCCCCTAACAGTCAGTGACTGCTGGGGGACATTCACTCACAATCTGAGGTATTTAAATAAATCCAAAGCGCATCCAAAAAACAAACAAATTAGTCCAGCTGTCCTGCTCAGTACTGACACGTCAGCTCTCCTTCAGCACCACACAAACTCTGACAGCAAAAGGGGCGTGTTCAGGGTGGTATGACCGTAAGCCATTATTGTGTGCAGAAAGGGGCCTTTTAAAGATGTCATGCCCTTGATTCTGGCTGAATTTTTGGACATGTGAATATGTCTCTATATGATAAAAAAAAAACATATGATCAAAAAAAATGAAAAAGCTTACAGCACCTGGTATTCCCAGGCGGTCTCCCATCCAAGTACTAACCAGGCCCGACCCTGCTTAGCTTCCGGGATCGGACGAGATCGGGCATGTTCAGGGTGGTATGGCTGTAAGCCATTACTGTGTGCAGAAAGGGGCCTTTTAAAGATGTCATGCCCTTGATTCTGGCTGAATTTTTTGACATGTGAATATGTCTCTATATGATAAAAAAAAAACATATGATCAAAAAAATGAAAAAGCTTACAGCACCTGGTATTCCCAGGCGGTCTCCCATCCAAGTACTAACCAGGCACGAACCCTGCTTAGCTTCCGAGATCGGACGTGTTCAGGGTGGTATGGCTGTAAGCCATTATTGTGTGCAGAAAGGGGCCTTTTAAAGATGTCATGCTCTTGATTCTGGCTGAATTTTTGGACATGTGAATATGTCTCTATATGATAAAAAAAAACATATGATCAAAAAAATGAAAA
>NW_026870340.1:195000-200000 GCF_963584025.1 Labrus mixtus
TCCCCCCCACATCGTCCTGCATCACTCCCTCCTTCTCTTTGATTAATTTTTCCCATTCACTCGACAAAGACAATTTTACATTTGCAAACACTCCCTCAATCACATCCTTTCTGCACACACACCCTTTATTTTTTAAACCCCTCACCACCATTTGTAAATCAAAATCCCCCCCACAGTTCAGTAAATCCCTTATTCTAATATATCCCGCTTTCGACATAGCTTCACACTTAATTACCCTCTCCCCATTTTTAAAATACGGGCTCGAGAGGAAGGGCAGTCGTAGCACTGACCCTCTCGTTCCGCACTCTGGTACAGTCCAGGATGAAACCTGATACCACGCACTGAGTACTTCCTGGAAAAACCGTGGCAAGTGTTTAAATGAATCCGGGTTATTGATCTGGTACAGGTTGTCCTCGTTGTAGAGTCCAAAACTGCACAGATATTGTTTGAAGTGGTTTTTCCAAACTACGTTCCGGTTCTGGTCCATAAATTTGCCTATCAATTTGACTCTTAGTGCTACTTTTTTTGTAAGTAAATCAATCAAAGCTAGCCCCCCCTGATCTTTAGCCCCTATTATTGTTTTGTGAGCTATACTCGCTGCTTTGTTTTTCCAAATAAAGTCCCTAATGGTCTTAGAAATCTCCTTAAAGGCCCAGTCCGGAAGCGTACAAGTACTCAGCGCATGATTCACTTTGGACAACACGAGAGCATTTGTTACGGCTACCCTTCCTCTCAACAATAGACCCCTCGCTTTCCACAAATTCAATGTTTTTTTAATTTTACCCACCACCTCTTTCCATGTTATATCATCACATTCATTCTCATTTTTCCCCATATTAACTCCCAACACTTTTCTTCTCTCACACCGTTTTAAATCCCCACTTGTTAACTAGATTGGATTCCTTACCTAGTAACATAATTTCTGACTTATTTTCATTTACTTTTGCCCCAGATGCTCTTTCATAAGTTTGTACATGTTTTAATATTAATTTTATATCCTCCTCTCCTTTTACCATTATATTCACGTCATCTGCATACTGTATTATTTTTACGTTTTCCTTACCTATACCTTTTATGTTTACGTCTTCCGATATCAGTGCTGCCAGCGGCTCTGCTACCAAGCTGTACAACAGCGCTGACATCGGACATCCTTGTCTCACTGACCTTGATATTTTAAAAGAATCAGTTAGTTCCCCGTTACATTTTATCTTGCTTTCCGCTCCTGTATACAACATATTTATCCATTCTCTCATTCTCTCCCCGAATCCAAACTTCTCTAACACCTTCCCCATGAACCCGTGATCTACTCTGTCAAAAGCTTTATTTAAATCAATCCCTAGCCATATTCCCCCCTCCCCTTCCATATCCCTGACCGTCTGTTTTATTGAAATGATTGAGTCTGCTATGTCTCTGTTTGGTATACTGTATGATTGTGTTTGTTCTATGATTGTTCCTATTACCTCCCTGATTCTATTGGCTATTGTTTTCGCTATGATTTTGTAGTCTGTGTTGAGTAGGCTGATTGGTCTGTAGTTGTCCAGATTTTTATTGTCCCCCTTGTTTTTGTAAAAAAATAGTAACCACCCCTTCCCCTAAACTTTTTGGTATATGTTTCACTTTTTCCATATATTTACTCAATTTGTTCACCAAGGGCACCAGCTGCTCTTTGAAAGCTTGGTAGAATTCCGCAGTTAGGCCATCGCTCCCAGGACTTTTGTTTTTGTTTAACCCCTCTAAAGCACTTCTGATTTCTCCCTCTGTAAACTCACAATCACACCACATTTTATCGTCCTCGCTTAGTTTTTTCTTTAAGGCACCCAAAGCTCTGTTCACACTCACGCTATCACACTCCTGTCTCGAAAACAGGCTTTCATAATAGCCCTTTACTATTTCTAAAATTCCCTTTTTATCTGTCACACTTTTACCTGCTTCATTTAATAATTCGTTTATTTCTGTTCTTTTTTGTTTTTGTTTTTCCAGACCTAAAAAAAAGGCTGTACTCCTCTCCCCCTCATACATATATTGTATTTTACTCCTAATGGCTGCACCCCTACTCTTTTTAAGTTCAATCACTCCCAACTGTTCTTTTAAATGTATGTATTTTTCGACATCTACATTATCTACACTGTCAAGCGATGCTATTTCCTCACTTAGTTGTTTTCTCAAATTCTCTTCCTTTCTATTTTCTCTCCACTTTTTCTCTTTACTATAATTGATACACTTTTTTTTAATTCTGACTTTTACACTATCCCACCACACATTCATATCTTCACTCTCATTCCACTCATATCCCACATCATTCAACAATCTTTCCATACTTTTCACAAACATTCCATCATCCAGCAAGCTTGCATTAAAGCACCATATCCCTCCTTTACGTACATTCGTTTCTTTTCTAAACGTGATTTCTATTCCAGCGTGATCGCTCCACATATTAGTTTTATATTCAACTTCTTTAATCCACCTCACTACCTCGCATGTCACCAAAGCATAATCTATTCTAGATTGTTTTAATCTATTAAGTACAATTTGTCTCCTGGAGAACACCCTCTCCCATGGATGTAGCAATCTCCAAATATCAATGCATTGTTTCGTTATCATTATATCTTTAAGTGTCCCCCTGCTCACATCCCCCTTAAACACATTATTTTTTGACACATCGGTGGGTGTCATCGCCACATTAAAGTCACCGATTATTATACAATTCCTTTCCCACCATTTGCTTATTGCAATAAAGAACGTTTTCCTTTCTTTTTCTCCATTCGGTGCATATATATTTATGATTCTTATATTTTTCGTTTCATACACACAGTCTATTACTATTATTCTTCCTTCTTTGTCTCCATAAACCAAATTTACCCCTGTTACCCGACCCGTTTTGACTAAAACCGCCACTCCTCTCGCCCTCGACGTGCCATTGGAGCAGAAAATATGGCCCACAAAGTCTTTTTTTATGTCTTCCACCAGGGAATCATCCCACCTGGTCTCCTGCAGGCACAAAACGTCATTCTGCAAGGAGAGAATCGAATGTCTTTTTTCTTTGTTCCTTAGTCCATTCACGTTTATCGAAAATAAATTAAAGGCCATTATCATAAAAATAAAAACAAAAAAATGGATTTACAGGGGTTATTGTCAGTCATTATTTGTCCTTACATTTCAATTTTTTCACCAACTTTTTTCGTTGTCCAAGACTTAGTCTTTTTTGTGCACTCGCCAGTTCACCCACATCCATTTCGCTGTCCGTTTCATTGGGACTGGTGCTTTTACCCGTATTATTTAGCGTGATTTTTCTCCCTCCCGCCTGTCCAACACCACTCTCAGGCATCTCCCTCCCCTCTGTGCTCATGCTTACCCCCGGGTCTTCTGCCACGTCCCTTCCGTCTCCTTTTTCCCCCTCTCGCTCGTTTTTCGCTGCTTCTGCTGTCCTCCCTCTCCAGCCAGCTCCGGCGTCTCCAGCTCGCACTCTGACGCCTGTTCTCCTCCGCTCTCTCTGCTCTGCTCCATTTCTCCGTCACTGTTTTCGTCTTCTCTGATCTCCTTCCTGCTTGCTCCGATCACCTCCTTCTCCTCCGCCTCCTCCTCGTACACCTCCTCCGCCTCGTCTTCATCCTCGTACACCTCCTCCACCTCGTTCTTGCTCTCCTCTCCGTTTTCACACTCACATTCATTTTCTCTTTTTTTACAGTTTGTGCATTTTGTGCTGTTCGCGCTGCACTCTCGCGCAAAGTGTCCCTGCACCCCACAGTTGTGGCACATAAATTCTGGACACTCTCTCAGGATGTGTCCCGGCTGGATGCACATCCTGCACACTTTTTGTTGTCTATCATGTATTACTCTAAAGTATTCGTTCCTCATCACAGTGTTAAACTTTGTGGAGTAAGGGAGTGACTGTACCTGGTCATTAAATCTGACCCGGACAAACCTCGTTCCGTCAGCTATCATTGTTCCAGGCCACATTCTGCGTTTTATTGGTGATGTCGGTTTCACTCCCCATCCCGTCAGCTTCCAAACTATTTCTTCATCTGTGATATACGCTGGCAGGTTTAAAAAAGACACCACCAGCTCATCATTATTTAGTTCTCTCGCCACGACTCTGGTCTCTCCGATCTTAAATCCATCAAGCAGCCTTTCCTTTCCTTTAATGTTGCTCACCGTCACCTCCAGTTTTTCAGGTCCCAGGGTTCTGCACGCCAGCAGGCCCCCACAGATCATTTTTATGTTGCTCATGACGTGATTTAGAGGAACTTTGTCTCCCACCATTTCAATGTTTAGTGTTAGTTTTCTCTCAAAAGACACTTTTGCTTCCTCTTTTTCTGCTCTCTCGCCACCTCTCCCATTCTCTGCATGCGGAGCAATCAGCCCGCCGCTCCTCTCTCTTCCTCTCTCTCCGTCATCCATTCCGTTCCCTGTTTCATTTGCCGTTTTCATCCGTCCTTTTTGTCCGTCGTTCTTCTCTTTGTCGTTTAATCCATTCCTTTGTTTCAGTGCCATGTTTGTTTGTTCACGTTGTTGTCCGTTCTCTTTTCCTTTTTCCATCTCTCCAGTCCGTGGTCCTGTCATCTTTGTGATCCGTCCGTGTGAGTTTGCTCGCGACATACGAGCAAACATTCACAAAAAACAAAAATTCTTCACAAAATTGTGGAAAAAAAACAGGAAAAAAAGGTGAAAAGAAAAACGATCCCCCTAACAGTCAGTGACTGCTGGGGGACATTCACTCACAATCTGAGGTATTTAAATAAATCCAAAGCGCATCCAAAAAACAAACAAATTAGTCCAGCTGTCCTGCTCAGTACTGACACGTCAGCTCTCCTTCAGCACCACACAAACTCTGACAGCAAAAGGGGCGTGTTCAGGGTGGTATGGCCATAAGCCATTATTGTGTGCAGACAGGGGCCTTTTAAAGATGTCATGCCCTTGATTCTGGCTGAATTTTTGGACATGTGAATATGTCTCTATATGATAAAAAAAAACATATGATCAAAAAAATGAAAACGCTTACA
>NW_026870340.1:202500-207500 GCF_963584025.1 Labrus mixtus
TCTTTCACATCATTTGCAACAAATGCTATTACAATACATACACCCTCTAAATTAAACCTCCCCTCTGACGCAAACGGCACCCTAAAAACAATAAAAACATAGCATCAGAAAAAAAAAAATCAAACCACCCCTGATACCCCCAACTCATGACAACTCTTCTGAGTCCCTCCCCCAAAGCAAACACCCCTCTGAAAACAAACCACAAAAACATACAAAAACCCCACAGTATTCTCAAAAAACCACTGAGAAAAAAAAAACCACCAAATCAAATCACCCATTTTCCCCATGACCAAAAAAGAAGCCCTCGTACCAAAAAAACAAAAACAAAATAATTTAGACATCCCACATAATTCCCTCCTCATTTACTCTACACACATTCGCACCTTCCACAAACATTCTCACAAACTCACTCTCATTCGCTATGTACAACAATTTAAGATGTGCTTTCCATTCATTCACAAACATTCTCCACACATTCATTTTCTTACTTTCATACAGTGCATAATTCCTTCTGTTAAAAACCGCTTTTCTTGCAAAAGCCAAAATTATATTCATTACATTGTGATTTTTTTGTTTTGTTCCCACCCCCAACAACACCGACAATTCCCACCCCCTTTCATTCCAACACTCATTCTTACTGCATTTCCCCAACATTTCTCTTATTTTTCCCCAAAAATAAACCAATTCCCCACACGTAACAAACAAATGTATTAAATCCTCATCCGTACTTTCACATACACAACACTTTCTTTCATACCTCTCCTTATGGATCTGATGCAGGACGATGCAGGTGAAGATCCTCCTGTGCCTCAGTTTGAAATCTAGGTCAAATATTGCATGTGGTGTATGCGGAATGTTAATGTTCTTCCATATCATGTTGCTTGTTATGTCCGGGTATGTGTCTGTCCATTTTACTTCGGATGTGGGTTTCTGTATTCTATGTGTGATTGCGCACCTATACCAAATTTTTGTAGTGACATCTGTAATGTTGTGTTTCTTCTCCCCTAGGCACAGGGAGATCCCCCCCACATCGTCCTGCATCACTCCCTCCTTCTCTTTGATTAATTTTTCCCATTCGCTCGACAAAGACAATTTTACATTTGCAAACACTCTCTCAATCACATCCTTTCTGCACACACACCCTTTATTTTTTAAACCCCTCACCACCATTTGTAAATCAAAATCCCCCCCACAGTTCAGTAAATCCCTTATTCTAATATATCCCGCTTTCGACATAGCTTCACACTTAATTACCCTCTCCCCATTTTTAAAATACGGGCTCGAGAGGAAGGGCAGTCGTAGCACTGACCCTCTCGTTCCGCACTCTGGTACAGTCCAGGATGAAACCTGATACCACGCACTGAGTACTTCCTGGAAAAACCGTGGCAAGTGTTTAAATGAATCCGGGTTATTGATCTGGTACAGGTTGTCCTCGTTGTAGAGTCCAAAACTGCACAGATATTGTTTGAAGTGGTTTTTCCAAACTACGTTCCGGTTCTGGTCCATAAATTTGCCTATCAATTTGACTCTTAGTGCTACTTTTTTTGTAAGTAAATCAATCAAAGCTAGCCCCCCCTGATCTTTAGCCCCTATTATTGTTTTGTGAGCTATACTCGCTGCTTTGTTTTTCCAAATAAAGTCCCTAATGGTCTTTGAAATCTCCTTAAAGGCCCAGTCCGGAAGCGTACAAGTACTCAGCGCATGATTCACTTTGGACAACACGAGAGCATTTGTTACGGCTACCCTTCGTCTCAACAATAGACCCCTCGCTTTCCACAAATTCAATGTTTTTTTAATTTTACCCACCACCTCTTTCCATGTTACATCATCACATTCATTCTCATTTTTCCCCATATTCACTCCCAACACTTTTCTTCTCTCACACACCGTTTTAAATCCCCACTTATTAACTAGATTGTATTCCTTACCTAGTAACATAATTTCTGACTTATTTTCATTTACTTTTGCCCCAGATGCTCTTTCATAAGTTTGTACATGTTTTAATATCAATTCTATATCCTCCTCTCCTTTTACCATTATATTCACGTCATCTGCATACTGTATTATTTTTACGTTTTCCTTACCTATACCTTTTATGTTTACGTCTTCCGATATCAGTGCTGCCAGCGGCTCTGCTACCAAGCTGTACAACAGCGCTGACATCGGACATCCTTGTCTCACTGACCTTGATATTTTAAAAGAATCAGTTAGTTCCCCGTTACATTTTATCTTGCTTTCCGCTCCTGTATACAACATATTTATCCATTCTCTCATTCTCTCCCCGAATCCAAACTTCTCTAACACCTTCCCCATGAACCCGTGATCTACTCTGTCAAAAGCTTTATTTAAATCAATCCCTAGCCATATTCCCCCCTCCCCTTCCATATCCCTGACCGTCTGTTTTATTGAAATGATTGAGTCTGCTATGTCTCTGTTTGGTATACTGTATGATTGTGTTTGTTCTATGATTGTTCCTATTACCTCCCTGATTCTATTGGCTATTGTTTTCGCTATGATTTTGTAGTCTGTGTTGAGTAGGCTGATTGGTCTGTAGTTGTCCAGATTTTTATTGTCCCCCTTGTTTTTGTAAAAAATAGTAACCACCCCTTCCCCTAAACTTTTTGGTATATGTTTCACTTTTTCCATATATTTACTCAATTTGTTCACCAAGGGCACCAGCTGCTCTTTGAAAGCTTGGTAGAATTCCGCAGTTAGGCCATCGCTCCCAGGACTTTTGTTTTTGTTTAACCCCTCTAAAGCACTTCTGATTTCTCCCTCTGTAAACTCACAATCACACCACATTTTATCGTCCTCGCTTAGTTTTTTCTTTAAGGCACCCAAAGCTCTGTTCACACTCACGCTATCACACTCCTGTCTCGAAAACAGGCTTTCATAATAGCCCTTTACTATTTCTAAAATTCCCTTTTTATCTGTCACACTTTTACCTGCTTCATTTAATAATTCGTTTATTTCTGTTCTTTTTTGTTTTTGTTTTTCCAGACCTAAAAAAAAGGCTGTACTCCTCTCCCCCTCATACATATATTGTATTTTACTCCTAATGGCTGCACCCCTACTCTTTTTAAGTTCAATCACTCCCAACTGTTCTTTTAAATGTATGTATTTTTCGACATCTACATTATCTACACTGTCAAGCGATGCTATTTCCTCACTTAGTTGTTTTCTCAAATTCTCTTCCTTTCTATTTTCTCTCCACTTTTTCTCTTTACTATAATTGATACACTTTTTTTTAATTCTGACTTTTACACTATCCCACCACACATTCATATCTTCACTCTCATTCCACTCATATCCCACATCATTCAACAATCTTTCCATACTTTTCACAAACATTCCATCATCCAGCAAGCTTGCATTAAAGCACCATATCCCTCCTTTACGTACATTCGTTTCTTTTCTAAACGTGATTTCTATTCCAGCGTGATCGCTCCACATATTAGTTTTATATTCAACTTCTTTAATCCACCTCACTACCTCGCATGTCACCAAAGCATAATCTATTCTAGATTGTTTTAATCTATTCAGTACAATTTGTCTCCTGGAGAACACCCTCTCCCATGGATGTAGCAATCTCCAAATATCAATGCATTGTTTCGTTATCATTATATCTTTAAGTGTCCCCCTGCTCACATCCCCCTTAAACACATTATTTTTTGACACATCGGTGGGTGTCATCGCCACATTAAAGTCACCGATTATTATACAATTCCTTTCCCACCATTTGCTTATTGCAATGAAGAATGTTTTCCTTTCTTTTTCTCCATTTGGTGCATATATATTTATGATTCTTATATTTTTCGTTTCATACACACAGTCTATTACTATTATTCTTCCTTCTTTGTCTCCATAAACCAAATTTACCCCTGTTACCCGACCCGTTTTGACTAAAACCGCCACTCCTCTCGCCCTCGACGTGCCATTGGAGCAGAAAATATGGCCCACAAAGTCTTTTTTTATGTCTTCCACCAGGGAATCATCCCACCTGGTCTCCTGCAGGCACAAAACGTCATTCTGCAAGGAAAGAATCGCATGTCTTTTTTCTTTGTTCCTTAGTCCATTCACGTTTATCGAAAATAAATTAAAGGCCATTATCATAAAAATAAAAACAAAAAAAACGGATTTACAGGGGTTATTGTCAGTCATTATTTGTCCTTACATTTCAATTTTTTCACCAACTTTTTTCGTTGTCCAAGACTTAGTCTTTTTTGCGCACTCGCCAGTTCACTCACATCCATTTCACTGTCCGTTTCATTGGGACTGGTGCTTTTACCCGTATTATTTAGCGTGATTTTTCTCCCTCCCGCCTGTCCAACACTACTCTCAGGCATCTCCCTCCCCTCTGTGCTCATGCTTACCCCCGGGTCTTCTGCCACGTCCCTTCCGTCTCCTTTTTTCCCTCTCTCGCTCGTTTTTCGCTGCTTCTGCTGTCCTCCCTCTCCAGCCAGCTCCGGCGTTTCCAGCTCGCACTCTGACGCCCGTTCTCCTCCGCTCTCTCCGCTCTGCTCCATTTCTCCGTCACTGTTCTCGTCTTCTCTGATCTCCTTCCTGCTTGCTCCGATCACCTCCTTCTCCTCCGCCTCCTCCTCGTACACCTCCTCCGCCTCGTCTTCATCCTCGTACACCTCCTCCACCTCGTTCTTGCTTTCCTCTCCGTTCTCACACTCACATTCATTTTCTCTTTTTTTACAGTTTGTGCATTTTGTGCTGTTCGCGCTGCACTCTCGCGCAAAGTGTCCCTGCACCCCACAGTTGTGGCACATAAATTCTGGACACTCTCTCAGGATGTGTCCCGGCTGGATGCACATCCTGCACACTTTTTGTTGTCTATCATGTATTACTCTAAAGTATTCGTTCCCCATCACAGTGTTAAACTTTGTGGAGTAAGGGAGTGACTGTACCTGGTCATTAAATCTGACCCGGACAAACCTCGTTCCGTCAGCTATCATTGTTCCAGGCCACATTCTGCGTTTTATTGGTGATGT
>NW_026870340.1:212500-217500 GCF_963584025.1 Labrus mixtus
TGATAAAAAAAAACATATGATCAAAAAAATGAAAAAGCTTACAGCACCTGGTATTCCCAGGCGGTCTCCCATCCAAGTACTAACCAGGCACGAACCCTGCTTAGCTTCCGAGATCGGACGTGTTCAGGGTGGTATGGCTGTAAGCCATTATTGTGTGCAGAAAGGGGCATTTTAAAGATGTCATGCTCTTGATTCTGGCTGAATTTTTGGACATGTGAATATGTCTCTATATGATAAAAAAAAACATATGATCAGAAAAATGAAAAAGCTTACATCACCTGGTATTCCCAGGCGGTCTCCCATCCAAGTACTAACCAGGCCCGACACTGCTTAGCTTACGAGATCAGACGAGATAGGCCGTGTTCAGGGTCGTATGGCTGTAAGCTGTTATTGTGTGCAGAAAGGGGCCTTTTAAAGATGTCATGCCCTTGATTCTGGCTGAACTTTTGGACATGTGAATATGTCTCTCTATGATAAAAAAAAACATATGATCAAAAAAATGAAAAAGCTTACAGCACCTGGTATTCCTAGGCGGTCTCCCATCCAAGTATTAACCAGGCCCGACCCTGCTTTGCTTCTGAGATCGGACGAGTTCAGGGTGGTATGGACGTAAGGCATTATTGTGTGCAGAAAGGGGCCTTTTAAAGATATCATGCCCTTGATTCTGGCTGAATTTTTGGACATGTGAATATGTCTCTATATGATAAAAAAAAAACATATGATCAAAAAAATGAAAAAGCTTACAGCACCTGGTATTCCTAGGCGGTCTCCCATCCAAGTATTAACCAGGCCCGACCCTGCTTTGCTTCTGAGATCGGACGAGTTCAGGGTGGTATGGACGTAAGGCATTATTGTGTGCAGAAAGGGGCCTTTTAAAGATATCATGCCCTTGATTCTGGCTGAATTTTTGGACATGTGAATATGTCTCTATATGATAAAAAAAAAACATATGATCAAAAAAATGAAAAACCTTACAGCACCTGGTATTCCCAGGCGGTCTCCCATCCAAGTACTAACCAGGCCCGACACTGCTTAGCTTACGAGATCAGACGAGATAGGCCGTGTTCTGGGTCGTATGGCTGTAAGCTGTTATTGTGTGCAGAAAGGGGCCTTTTAAAGATGTCATGCCCTTGATTCTGGCTGAACTTTTGGACATGTGAATATGTCTCTCTATGATAAAAAAAAACATATGATCAAAAAAATGAAAAAGCTTACAGCACCTGGTATTCCTAGGCGGTCTCCCATCCAAGTATTAACCAGGCCCGACCCTGCTTTGCTTCTGAGATCGGACGAGTTCAGGGTGGTATGGACGTAAGGCATTATTGTGTGCAGAAAGGGGCCTTTTAAAGATATCATGCCCTTGATTCTGGCTGAATTTTTGGACATGTGAATATGTCTCTATATGATAAAAAAAAAACATATGATCAAAAAAATGAAAAAGCTTACAGCACCTGGTATTCCTAGGCGGTCTCCCATCCAAGTATTAACCAGGCCCGACCCTGCTTTGCTTCTGAGATCGGACGAGTTCAGGGTGGTATGGACGTAAGGCATTATTGTGTGCAGAAAGGGGCCTTTTAAAGATATCATGCCCTTGATTCTGGCTGAATTTTTGGACATGTGAATATGTCTCTATATGATAAAAAAAAAACATATGATCAAAAAAAATGAAAAACCTTACAGCACCTGGTATTCCCAGGCGGTCTCCCATCCAAGTACTAACCAGGCCCGACCCTGCTTAGCTTCCAAGATCGGACGAGATCAGGCGTGTTCAGGGTGGTATGGCCGTAAGCCATTATTGTGTGCAGACAGGGGCCTTTTAAAGATGTCATGCCCTTGATTCTGGCTGAATTTTTGGACATGTGAATATGTCTCTATATGATAAAAAAAAACATGATCAAAAAAATGAAAAAGCTTACAGCACCTGGTATTCCCAGGCGGTCTCCCATCCAAGTACTAACCAGGCCCGACCCTGCTTAGCTTCTGAGATCGAACGAGATCGGGCGTGTTCAGGGTGGTATGGCCGTAAGCCATTATTGTCTGCAGACAGGGGCCTTTTAAAGATGTCATGCCCTTAATTCTGGCTGAATTTTTGGACATGTGAATATGTCTCTCTATGATAAAAAAAAAACATATGATCAAAAAAATAAAAAAAGCTTACAGCGTCTGTTATTCCCAGGCGGTCTCCCATCCAAGTACTAACCAGGCCTGACCCTGCTTAGCTTCCAAGATTGGACAAGTTCAGGGTGGTTTGGCCGTAAGCCATTATTGTGTGCAGAAAGGGGCCTTTTAAAGATGTCATGCCCTTGATTCTGGCTGAATTTTTGGACATGTGAATATGTCTCTATATGATAAAAAAAAACATATGATCAAAAAAATGAAAAAGCTTACAGCACCTGGTATTCCCAGGCGGTCTCCCATCCAAGTACTAACCAGGCCCGACCCTGCTTAGCTTCCGAGATCGGACGAGATCGGGCGTGTTCAGGGTGGTATGGCCGTAAGCCATTACTGTATGCAGAAAGGGGCCTTTTAAAGATGTCATGCCCTTGATTCTGGTTAAATTTTTGGACATGTGAATATGTCTCTATATGATAAAAAAAAAACATATGATCAAAAAAATGAAAAAGCTTACAGCGTCTGGTATTCCCAGGCGGTCTCCCATCCAAGTACTAACCAGGCACGACCCTACTTAGTTTCCGAGATCGGACGAGATCGGGCGTGTTAAGGGTGGTATGGCCGTAAGCTGTTATTGTGTGCAGAAAGGGGCCTTTTAAAGATGTCATGCCCTTGATTCTGGCTGAATTTTTGGACATGTGAATATGTCTCTATATGATAAAAAAAAAACATATGATCAAAAAAATGAAAAAGCTTACAGCACCTGGTATTCCCAGGCGGTCTCCCATCCAAGTACTAACCAGGCCCTACCCTGCTTAGCTTCCGAGATCTGACGAGATCAGGCGTGTTCAGGGTGGTATGCCCATAAGCCATTATTGTGTGCAGACAGGGGCCTTTTAAAGATGTCATGCCCTTGATTCTGGCTGAATTTTTGGACATGTGAATATGTCTCTGTATGATAAAAAAAAACATATGATCAAAAAAATGAAAACGCTTACAGCACCTGGTATTCCCAGGTGGTCTCCCATCCAAGTACTAACCAGGCCCGACCCTGCTTAGCTTCCGAGATCGGACGAGATCGGGCGTGTTCAGGGTGGTATGGCCGTAAGCCATTATTGTGTGCAGACAGGGGCCTTTTAAAGATGTCATGCCCTTGATTCTGGCTGAATTTGTGGACATGTGAATATGTCTCTCTATGATAAAAAAAACATATGATCAAAAAAATAGAAAACGCTTACAGCATCTGGTATTCCCAGGCGGTCTCCCATTCAAGTACTAACCAGGCACGACCCTACATAGTTTCCGAGATCGGACGAGATCGGGCGTGTTAAGTGTGGTATGGCCGTAAGCTGTTATTGTGTGCAGAAAGGGGCCTTTTAAAGATGTCATGCCCTTGATTCTGGCTGAATTTTTGGACATGTGAATATGTCTCTATATGACAAAAAAAAAACATATGATCAAAAAAATGAAAAAGCTTACAGCACCTGGTATTCCCAGGCGGTCTCCCATCCAAGTACTAACCAGGCCCTACCCTGCTTGGCTTCCGAGATCGGACGAGATCAGGCGTGTTCAGGGTGGTATGGCCATAAGCCATTATTGTGTGCAGACAGGGGCCTTTTAAAGATGTCATGCCCTTGATTCTGGCTGAATTTTTGGACATGTGAATATGTCTCTATATGATAAAAAAAAACATATGATCAAAAAAATGAAAAAACTTACAGCACCTGGTATTCTCAGACGGTCTCCCATCCAAGTACTAACCAGGCCCTACCCTGCTTAGCTTCCGAGATCGGACGAGATCAGGCATGTTCAGGGTGGTATGGCCGTAAGCCATTATTGTGTGCAGACAGGGGCCTTTTAAAGATGTCATGCCCTTGATTCTGGCTGAATTTTAGGACATGTGAATATGTCTCTATATGATAAAAAAAAAACATATGATCAAAAAAATGAAAAAACTAACAGCACCTGGTATTCCCAGGCTGTCTCCCATCCAAGTACTAACCAGGCCCTACCCTGCTTTGCTTCCGAGATCGGACGAGATCAGGCGTGTTCAGGGTGGTATGGCCGTAAGCCATTATTGTGTGCAGAGAGGGGCCTTTTAAAGATGTCATGCCCTTGATTCTGGCTGAATTTTTGGACATGTGAATATGTCTCTATATGATAAAAAAAACATATGATCAAAAAAAATGATAGAGCTTACAGCACCTGGTATTCCCAGGCGGTCTCCCATCCAAGTACTAACCAGGCCCGACCCTGCTTAGCTTCCGAGATCGGACGAGATCGGGCTTGTTCAGGGTGGTATGGCCGTAAGCCATTATTGTGTGCAGAAAGGGGCCTTTTAAAGATGTCATGCCCTTGATTCTGGCTGAATTTTTGGACATGTGAATATGTCTCTATATGATAAAAAAAAACATATGATCAAACAAAATGAAAAAGCTTACAGCACCTGGTATTCCCAGGCGGTCTCCCATCCAAGTACTAACCAGGCCCAACCCTGCTTAGCTTCTGAGATCGGATGAGATCGGGCTTGTTCAGGGTGGTATGGCCGTAAGCCATTATTGTGTGCAGAAAGGGGCCATTTAAAGATGTCATGCCCTTGATTCTGGCTAAATTTTTGGACATGTGAATATGTCTCTATATGATAAAAAAAAAACATATGATCAAAAAAATGAAAAAGCTTACAGCGTCTGGTATTCCCAGGCGGTCTCCCATCCAAGTACTAACCAGGCCCAACCCTGCTTAGCTTCCGAGATCGGACAAGATCAGGCGTGTTCAGGGTGGTATGGCCGTAAGCTGTTATTATGTGCAGACAGGGGCCTTTTAAAGATCTCATGCCCTTGATTTTGGCTGAATTTTTGGACATGTGAATATGTCTCTATATGATAAAA
>NW_026870340.1:222500-225000 GCF_963584025.1 Labrus mixtus
AAGCTTACAGCGTCTGGTATTCCCAGGCGGTCTCCCATCCAAGTACTAACCAGGCACGACCCTACTTAGTTTCCGAGATCGGACGAGATCGGGCGTGTTAAGGGTGGTATGGCCGTAAGCTGTTATTGTGTGCAGAAAGGGGCCTTTTAAAGATGTCATGCCCTTGATTCTGGCTGAATTTTTGGACATGTGAATATGTCTCTATATGATAAAAAAAAAACATATGATCAAAAAAATGAAAAAGCTTACAGCACCTGGTATTCCCAGGCGGTCTCCCATCCAAGTACTAACCAGGCCCTACCCTGCTTAGCTTCCGAGATCTGACGAGATCAGGCGTGTTCAGGGTGGTATGCCCATAAGCCATTATTGTGTGCAGACAGGGGCCTTTTAAAGATGTCATGCCCTTGATTCTGGCTGAATTTTTGGACATGTGAATATGTCTCTGTATGATAAAAAAAAACATATGATCAAAAAAATGAAAACGCTTACAGCACCTGGTATTCCCAGGTGGTCTCCCATCCAAGTACTAACCAGGCCCGACCCTGCTTAGCTTCCGAGATCGGACGAGATCGGGCGTGTTCAGGGTGGTATGGCCGTAAGCCATTATTGTGTGCAGACAGGGGCCTTTTAAAGATGTCATGCCCTTGATTCTGGCTGAATTTGTGGACATGTGAATATGTCTCTCTATGATAAAAAAAACATATGATCAAAAAAATAGAAAACGCTTACAGCATCTGGTATTCCCAGGCGGTCTCCCATTCAAGTACTAACCAGGCACGACCCTACATAGTTTCCGAGATCGGACGAGATCGGGCGTGTTAAGTGTGGTATGGCCGTAAGCTGTTATTGTGTGCAGAAAGGGGCCTTTTAAAGATGTCATGCCCTTGATTCTGGCTGAATTTTTGGACATGTGAATATGTCTCTATATGACAAAAAAAAAACATATGATCAAAAAAATGAAAAAGCTTACAGCACCTGGTATTCCCAGGCGGTCTCCCATCCAAGTACTAACCAGGCCCTACCCTGCTTGGCTTCCGAGATCGGACGAGATCAGGCGTGTTCAGGGTGGTATGGCCATAAGCCATTATTGTGTGCAGACAGGGGCCTTTTAAAGATGTCATGCCCTTGATTCTGGCTGAATTTTTGGACATGTGAATATGTCTCTATATGATAAAAAAAAACATATGATCAAAAAAATGAAAAAACTTACAGCACCTGGTATTCTCAGACGGTCTCCCATCCAAGTACTAACCAGGCCCTACCCTGCTTAGCTTCCGAGATCGGACGAGATCAGGCATGTTCAGGGTGGTATGGCCGTAAGCCATTATTGTGTGCAGACAGGGGCCTTTTAAAGATGTCATGCCCTTGATTCTGGCTGAATTTTAGGACATGTGAATATGTCTCTATATGATAAAAAAAAAACATATGATCAAAAAAATGAAAAAACTAACAGCACCTGGTATTCCCAGGCTGTCTCCCATCCAAGTACTAACCAGGCCCTACCCTGCTTTGCTTCCGAGATCGGACGAGATCAGGCGTGTTCAGGGTGGTATGGCCGTAAGCCATTATTGTGTGCAGAGAGGGGCCTTTTAAAGATGTCATGCCCTTGATTCTGGCTGAATTTTTGGACATGTGAATATGTCTCTATATGATAAAAAAAACATATGATCAAAAAAAATGATAGAGCTTACAGCACCTGGTATTCCCAGGCGGTCTCCCATCCAAGTACTAACCAGGCCCGACCCTGCTTAGCTTCCGAGATCGGACGAGATCGGGCTTGTTCAGGGTGGTATGGCCGTAAGCCATTATTGTGTGCAGAAAGGGGCCTTTTAAAGATGTCATGCCCTTGATTCTGGCTGAATTTTTGGACATGTGAATATGTCTCTATATGATAAAAAAAAACATATGATCAAACAAAATGAAAAAGCTTACAGCACCTGGTATTCCCAGGCGGTCTCCCATCCAAGTACTAACCAGGCCCAACCCTGCTTAGCTTCTGAGATCGGATGAGATCGGGCTTGTTCAGGGTGGTATGGCCGTAAGCCATTATTGTGTGCAGAAAGGGGCCATTTAAAGATGTCATGCCCTTGATTCTGGCTAAATTTTTGGACATGTGAATATGTCTCTATATGATAAAAAAAAAACATATGATCAAAAAAATGAAAAAGCTTACAGCGTCTGGTATTCCCAGGCGGTCTCCCATCCAAGTACTAACCAGGCCCAACCCTGCTTAGCTTCCGAGATCGGACAAGATCAGGCGTGTTCAGGGTGGTATGGCCGTAAGCTGTTATTATGTGCAGACAGGGGCCTTTTAAAGATCTCATGCCCTTGATTTTGGCTGAATTTTTGGACATGTGAATATGTCTCTATATGATAAAAAAAGAACATATGATCAAAAAAAATGAAAAAGCTTACAGCACCTGGTATTCCCAGGCGGTCTCCCATCCAAGTACTAACCAGGCCAGACGCTGCTTAGCTTCCGAGATCGGACAAGTTCAGG
>NW_026870340.1:230000-252500 GCF_963584025.1 Labrus mixtus
ATTATTGTGTGCAGACAGGGGCCTTTTAAAGATGTCATGCCCTTGATTCTGGCTGAATTTGTGGACATGTGAATATGTCTCTCTATGATAAAAAAAACATATGATCAAAAAAATAAAAAAAGCTTACAGCATCTGGTATTCCCAGGCGGTCTCCCATTCAAGTACTAACCAGGCCCGACACTGCTTAGCTTCCGAGATGGGACGAGATCGGGCGTGTTAAGGGTGGTATGGCCGTAAGCCATTATTGTGTGCAGACAGGGGCCTTTTAAAGATGTTATGCCCTTGATTCTGGCTGAATTTTTGGACATGTGAATATGTCTCTATATGATAGAAAAAAAAACATATGATCAAAAAAATGAAAAAGCTTACAGCACCTGGTATTCCCAGGCGGTCTCCCATCAAACTACTAACCAGGCCCGACCCTGCTTAGCTTCCGAGATCGGACGAGATCAGGCGTGTTCAGGGTGGTATGGCCGTAAGCTGTTATTGTGTGCAGACAGGGGCCTTTTAAAGATGTCATGCCCTTGATTCTGGCTGAATTTGTGGACATGTGAATATGTCTCTATATGA
This sequence comes from Labrus mixtus, assembly GCF_963584025.1. Taxonomy (NCBI): domain Eukaryota; kingdom Metazoa; phylum Chordata; class Actinopteri; order Labriformes; family Labridae; genus Labrus; species Labrus mixtus. The sequence continues at coordinate 230,571 of NW_026870340.1, forward strand.
TAAAAAAAGAACATATGATCAAAAAAAATGAAAAAGCTTACAGCACCTGGTATTCCCAGGCGGTCTCCCATCCAAGTACTAACCAGGCCAGACGCTGCTTAGCTTCCGAGATCGGACAAGTTCAGGGTGGTATGTCCTTAAGCCATTATTGTGTGCAGACAGGGGCCTTTTAAAGATGTCATGCCCTTGATTCTGGCTGAATTTTTGGACATGTGAATATGTCTCTATATGATAAAAAAAAACATGATCAAAAAAATGAAAAAGCTTACAGCACCTGGTATTCCCAGGCGGTCTCCCATCCAAGTACTAACCAGGCCCGACCCTGCTTAGCTTCTGAGATCGAACGAGATCGGGCGTGTTCAGGGTGGTATGGCCTTAAGCCATTATTGTCTGCAGACAGGGGCCTTTTAAAGATGTCATGCCCTTGATTCTGGCTGAATTTTTGGACATGTGAATATGTCTCTCTATGATAAAAAAAAAACATATGATCAAAAAAATAAAAAAAACGTACAGCGTCTGGTATTCCCAGGCGGTCTCCCATTCAAGTACTAACCAGGCCCGACCCTGCTTAGCTTCCAAGATCGGACGAGTTCAGGGTGGTTTGGCCGTAAGCCATTATTGTGTGCAGAAAGGGGCCTTTTAAAGATGTCATGCCCTTGATTCTGGCTGAATTTTTGGACATGTGAATATGTCTCTCTATGATAAAAAAAAAACACATGATCAAAAAAATGAAACAGCTTACAGCATCTGGTATTCCACAGGCGGTCTCCCATCCAAGTACTAACCAGGCACGACACTGCTTAGTTTCCGAGATCGGACGAGATCGGACGAGTTCAGGGTGGTATGACCGTAAGCCATTATTGTGTGCAGAAAGGGACCTTTTAAAGATGTCATGCCCTTGATTCTGGTTGAATTTTTGGACATGTGAATATGTCTCTATATGATAAAAAAAAATCATATGATCAAAAAAAATTAAAAAGCTTACAGCACCTGGTATTCCCAGGCGGTCTCCCATCCAAGTACTAACCAGGCCCGACCCTGCTTAGCTTCTGAGATGGAACGAGATCGGGCGTGTTCAGGGTGGTATGGCCGTAAGCCATTATTGTGTGCAGACAGGGGCCTTTTAAAGATGTCATGCCCTTGATTCTGGCTGAATTTTTGGACATGTGAATATGTCTCTATATGATAAAAAAAAACATGATCAAAAAAATGAAAAAGCTTACAGCACCTGGTATTCCCAGGCGGTCTCCCATCCAAGTACTAGCCAGGCCTTACCCTGCTTAGCTTCTGAGATCGAACGAGATCGGGCGTGTTCAGGGTGGTATGGCCGTAAGCCATTATTGTCTGCAAACAGGGGCCTTTTAAAGATGTCATGCCATTGATTCTGGCTGAATTTTTGGACATGTGAATATGTCTCTCTATGATAAAAAAAAAACATATGATCAAAAAAATAAAAAAAGCTTACAGCGTCTGGTATTCCCAGGCGGTCTCCCATCCAAGTACTAACCAGGCCCGACCCTACTTAGCTTCCAAGATCGGACGAGTTCAGGGTGGTTTGGCCGTAAGCCATTATTGTGTGCAGAAAGGGGCCTTTTAAAGATGTCATGCCCTTGATTCTGGCTGAATTTTTGGACATGTGAATATGTCTCTCTATGATAAAAAAAAAACACATGATCAAAAAAATGAAACAGCTTACAGCATCTGGTATTCCACAGGCGGTCTCCCATCCAAGTACTAACCAGGCACGACCCTGCTTAGCTTCCGAGATCGGACAAGATCAGGCGTGTTCAGGGTGGTATGGCCATAAGCCATTATTGTGTGCAGACAGGGGCCTTTTAAAGATGTCATGCCCTTGATTCTGGCTGAATTTTTGGACATGTGAATATGTCTCTATATGATAAAAAAAAACATATGATCAAAAAAATGAAAACGCTTACAGCACCTGATATTCCCAGGTTGTCTCCCATCCAAGTACTAACCAGGCCCGACCCTGCTTTGCTTCCGAGATCGGACGAGATCGGGCGTGTTCAGGGTGGTATGGCCGTAAGCCATTATTGTGTTCAGACAGGGGCCTTTTAAAGATGTCATGCCCTTGATTCTGGCTGAATTTGTGGACATGTGAATATGTCTCTCTATGATAAAAAAAACATATGATCAAAAAAATAAAAAAAGCTTACAGCATCTGGTATTCCCAGGCGGTCTCCCATTCAAGTACTAACCAGGCCCGACCCTGCTTAGCTTCCGAGATCGGACGAGATCGGGCGTGTTCAGGGTGGTATGGCTGTAAGCCATTATTGTGTGCAGAAAGGGGCCTTTTAAAGATGTCATGCCCTTGATTCTGGCTGAATTTTTGGACATGTGAATATGTCTCTATATGATAAAAAAAAACATATGATCAAAAAAATGAAAACGCTTACAGCACCTGGTATTCCCAGGTGGTCTCCCATCCAAGTACTAACCAGGCCCGACCCTGCTTTGCTTCCGAGATCGGACGAGATCGGGCGTGTTCAGGGTGGTATGGCCGTAAGCCATTATTGTGTGCAGACAGGGGCCTTTTAAAGATGTCATTCCCTTGATTCTGGCTGAATTTGTGGACATGTGAATATGTCTCTCTATGATAAAAAAAACATATGATCAAAAAAATAAAAAAAGCTTACAGCATCTGGTATTCCCAGGCGGTCTCCCATTCAAGTACTAACCAGGCCCGACCGAGCCGAGCAGCACCTGAGCAGAGCAGCGAGCAGCACCTGAGCAGAGCAGCGAGCAGCACCTGAGCAGAGCAGCGAGCAGCACCTGAGCAGAGCAGCGTACTACGGTGAGCGTATTGCATAATTGCTTGTTCCGTTCTCCTCTGCACTGTGTTACTGTGTACCTACTCTTAGCTTAGCCTAGCAGTTAGCTTTACAATGGCTTCTTTTTCTGTCTCTCCCTCTCCTGCTCTCTCCTGCTCTACGTGTCAGATGTTAAGTTATTCCTCGTCCTCCTTTAGTGATAATGATACTTGTAAGAAATGTAGTTTATTTTTAGCTTTGGAGGCGAGGGTGTCTGAGTTAGAGAGACGGCTCCGCACCATTGAGTCGGAGTCATCGTATGCAGCAGTAGTTAGCCAGCCACCTGTAGCAGGTGCGGGCCGACATAGCTTGGCTTCCCCCCCGGTAACTCACGAGCAGCCGGGAGGCAGTGGCTGGGTTACTGTCCGAGGGAAGCATAGTCGAAAATCGAAGCACACGGTTCCCCACCAACCACTTCACGTTTCAAACAAATTTTCCCCACTCAGCGACACACCCGCTGAGAATAAAACTCTGATTATTGGAGACTCCATAGTCCGAAACGTGAAGCTAGCGAAGTCAGCGGGCATAGTTAGGTGTATACCCGGGGCCAGAGCGGGCGACATCGCATCTCATTTAAAGTTGCTGACAAAGACTAAAGGTAGATTTGATACAATCGTAATTCATGTCGGCACAAATGACTCCCGACTACGCCAGTCGGAAGTCACTAAGGTTAATGTGGAGTCGGTGTGTACTTTTGCTAAGACGATGTCGGACTCCGTAGTGTTCTCTGGACCCCTCCCAAATCAGACCAGTGATGACATGTATAGCCGCATGTCATCACTCAACCGCTGGCTGTCGAGGTGGTGTCCAGCACACGATGTGGGCTTCATAGATAACTGGCAGTCTTTTTGGGGAAAACCTGGTCTGCTAGCTAGAGACGGCATCCATCCCACTTTGGACGGTGCAGCTCTATTATCTAGAAACATAGCAGAGGTTATTAGTCCAAAACCCTGACAACAACTCAGAGTTCAGACCAGGAGGCAGAGCTGCAGTCTTACACACTTCTCTGCGCCTCCCTTAGATCTGTCTCCCAGTCACTATAGCTGTAATTCTGAATCGAACTGTAGTTATACTATAGGTACTGTGTCTGTCCCCCGGCCCAAACGCATTTTTATAAGTCATCCAAACGGCGTGAATCATCAGAATCTGATTAGAATCAAAACTACGAATACGATTTTGCTACAAGATCGGAGGATTCACTGCGGACTTTTGAACATTAGGTCCTTAGCATCCAAGTCTCTTTTAGTGAATGATCTGATATCAGATCAGCACATTGATTTACTTTTTTTGACTGAAACCTGGCTGTGTCGAGATGAATATGTTAGTTTGAATGAATCCACTCCTCCCAGTCATTTTAATACTCATATACCTCGAGACACCGGACAAGGTGGTGGAGTAGCAGCTATTTTTAATTCCAGTCTTTTAGTTAACCCTCGACCAAAGCTGAATTTTTCTTCTTTTGAAAGCCTTGTTCTTAGTCTTCCACATCCAGTCTCAAGAACCTTTCAGCCAGTTCTAGTTGCTGTAGTTTACCGCCCTCCTGGCCCATATTCTGAGTTTTTATCTGAGTTTGCAGAATTTTTATCAGACTTAGTCCTTAGCAGTGATAGAATAATTGTTGTAGGTGACTTCAATATCCATGTGGATGTTGAAAATGATAGCCTGAGCACAGCTTTCATGTCACTATTAGACTCTATTGGTTTCACCCAGGGTGTAAACGAACCTACTCATCATTTTAACCACACCCTGGATCTTGTTTTAGCTTATGGAATTGAAATCCATAACCTTACAGTTTTCCTAGAAAATCCTCTGCTATCAGACCATTTTTTTATTACATTTGATTTTGTCCTACTAGAATTACCTCTGCCTGGAAGAGGTGTGCTTTCTAGAAGTTTGTCGGATAGTGCTGTGGCTAGATTTAAGGAAGCTATTTCAGCTGTTTTTGATTCAGTACCGTGTTTCAACCCAGTTGGAAACTCTTACGATAGCTTTAGTCCCTCTCAGCTAGATCAGTTTGTTGATAGTGCAGTGGATTCGCTGAGAGTTACTCTGGATTCGATTGCTCCCCTGAAACAGAAGGTTGTCAAGCGGCGGAGAGTGGCTCCATGGTTCAACTCAGAAACCCGTACTCTGAAACAATCATCACGGAATTTTGAAAGAATATGGCGTTCGACCAAAATGGTAGAATCTCGTTTTTTCTGGCAGGATAGTCATAGAAGATATATGAAGGCTCTACGTCACGCCCGAGCTGCCTACTACTCCTCTCTAATCGAGGAAAACAAAGGCAATCCTAGATACCTTTTCAGCACTGTAGCCAGGCTGACAGAGAGTCATGGCTCCATTGAGCCTTGTATTCCTCTAGCCCTCAGCAGTAATGATTTCCTTAGCTTTTTCAACAACAAAGTTCTAGACATCAGAGACAAAATTGGAAACCTCCTGCCCTTACCTGGTGCAGATACGTCTGTTACGGCAGAGACAGTTCCAGGACCAGATATTAGTCTCGACTGTTTTTCTCCAATCGACCTTTCAGAGCTACATTCCATTTTTTCTGCATCGAAACCGTCAACCTGTATTTTGGACCCAATCCCAACCAAGCTGTTTAAGGAAGTCTTTCCCTTAGTTAGCAACTCCATATTAGATATGATCAATATGTCTTTACTGGCAGGCTATGTACCACAGACATTTAAAGTAGCGGTAATCAAACCTCTACTTAAAAAGCCTACTCTGGACTCAGGAACTCTGGCTAACTACAGACCTATATCCAACCTTCCTTTTATCTCGAAGATCCTGGAGAAGGTGGTAGCTAAACAGCTGTGTGACTTTCTCCATGACAACAGTTTATTTGAAGAGTTCCAGTCAGGATTTAGAGTCCACCATAGCACTGAGACTGCACTAGTTAGAGTTACAAACGATCTACTTCTAGCCTCAGACAGGGGACTTCTGTCTGTGCTCGTCTTGTTAGATCTTAGTGCTGCTTTTGACACCATTGACCATCGGATCCTGTTGTACAGACTGGAGCATTTGCTTGGAATTACAGGGACTGCTTTAAGTTGGTTTGAATCCTACTTATCAGACCGATCTCAGTTTGTACATGTTAATGATGAGTCCTCTATGCACACTAAAGTTTGCCATGGAGTCCCACAAGGTTCAGTGCTTGGACCAATTCTTTTTACATTATATATGCTTCCTCTGGGAAATATTATGAGGAAACACTCCATACAGTTTCATTGTTATGCAGATGATACTCAGCTTTATGTATCAATGAAGCCCGATGGTACCAGTCAGTTATGTCAGCTAGAAACATGCCTTAAGGACGTTAGGACCTGGATGACCAGAAATTTTTTGCTACTTAACTCAGACAAGACTGAAGTTATTGTGCTAGGCCCTAAGAACCTCAGAGAGACTTTTTCTAGTGATGTGACTGTCCTTAATGACATCAGCCTGGCATCTAGCACCACTGTTAGGAATCTAGGAGTTATTTTTGATCAAGATATGTCTTTTAGCTCTCACATCAGTCAAGTTTCAAGAACAGCCTACTTTCACCTTCGTAATATATCCAAGATCAGGAATATCCTGTCGCAAAGTGATGCAGAAAAACTAGTTCATGCATTTGTTACCTCCAGACTGGATTATTGTAACTCTCTTTTGTCAGGGTGCTCTGGCAAATCTCTAAAGACTCTTCAACGGGTCCAGAATGCTGCAGCTCGTGTACTGACCAGAACCAGGAAATGGGACCACATTACTCCTGTCCTGGCTTCTCTGCACTGGCTCCCTATACAGTCTAGAATAGAATTCAAGATCCTTCTTCTCACCTACAAAGCTCTAAATGGCCAGGCACCATCTTATCTTAAGGAGCTACTAGTGCCGTACTGTCCCTTGAGAGCGTTGCGGTCCCGGAGTGCAGGCCTGCTGGTGGTACCTACAGTCTCCAAGTGTACTATGGGGGGTAAAGCCTTCAGTTATCGGGCTCCTCTCCTCTGGAACCGCCTTCCAGCCGGGGTCCGGGAGGCAGACACAGTCTGTATTTTTAAGATTAGACTTAAAACTTTCTTTTTTGATAAATCTTATAGTTAGGGCTGGTGCTGGTGTAGACCAGCTCTTAGTTATGCTGCTATAGGCTTAGACTACCGGGGGAACTGGCACCTTGAGCTCCTCTCTCTCTCTCTCTCTCTCTCTCTCTCTCTATGCATATACAGTACATCATATTACTGCATGTATCTATCTATAAATCTCAGTCACTAACCACCTACTTTCCTGGGAGCTCTTGAGCTCCCCTAGGCTCCTCAAGATCATCGGTTGACGGCTTGCCAGAACAACCCCCACCCCACCACTACCCCCTCCCCACCGGATCGTGGGTTGGCGGCCTGCCAGAACAACCCCCCACACCCCCTCCCCTCCCCACCGGATTGCTGATGGACGGTCTACCTCCCCCCACCCCCTTGCTCTCTATCCCTCTTCCTGCATCTTATCCCATCTCTCCCCCTATCCCTTTCCAAGCCCGGCGCAGTCTAGGCCTGTGAAGACTGTTTCGTCATGAGCCGGGGATCCGGCCGAAGATTTCTGCCTTTTAATAAGGCAGTTTTTTCTTACCACTGTAACTTTTGCTGCTTTGCTAAAGTGCTCATGATGGATAGGCCGGATCTTTGTAACATAGCAATAAGTAAGGTCCTTTACCTGCTTTTTGTAACATAAAAATGAGTAAGGTCTTTTACCTGCTCTTTTGTAATGTTAACAGACAATGAGTAAGGTATTTTACCTGCTTCTTGTAAAGTGTCTCGAGATAACACTTGTTATGAGTTGACGCTATACAAATAAAAGTTGATTGATTGATTGATAAAAGTTGACCCTGCTTAGCTTCCGAGATGGGACGAGATCGGGCGTGTTAAGGGTGGTATGGCCGTAAGCCATTATTGTGTGCAGACAGGGGCCTTTTAAAGATGTTATGCCCTTGATTCTGGCTGAATTTTTGGACATGTGAATATGTCTCTATATGATAAAAAAAAAACATATGATCAAAAAAATGAAAAAGCTTACAGCACCTGGTATTCCCAGGCGGTCTCCCATCCAAGTACTAACCAGGCCCTACCCTGCTTAGCTTCCGAGATCGGACGAGATCAGGCGTGTTCAGGGTGGTATGGCCGTAAGCTGTTATTGTGTGCAGACAGGGGCCTTTTAAAGATCTCATGCCCTTGATTCTGGCTGAATTTTTGGACATGTGAATATGTCTCTATATGATAAAAAAAGAACATATGATCAAAAAAAATGAAAAAGCTTACAGCACCTGGTATTCCCAGGCGGTCTCCCATCCAAGTACTAACCAGGCCAGACGCTGCTTAGCTTCCGAGATCGGACAAGTTCAGGGTGGTATGTCCTTAAGCCATTATTGTGTGCAGAAAGGGGCCTTTTAAAGATGTCATGCCCTTGATTCTGGCTGAATTTTTGGACATGTGAATATGTCTCTATATGATAAAAAAAACATATGATCAAACAAAATGAAAAAGCTTACAGCACCTGGTATTCCCAGGCGGTCTCCCATCCAAGTACTAACCAGGCCCGACCATGCTTAGCTTCCGAGATCGGAAGAGATCGGGCGTGTTCAGGGTGGTATGGCCGTAAGCCATTATTGTGTGCAGACAGGGGCCTTTTAAAGATGTCATGCCCTTGATTCTGGCTGAATTTTTGGACATGTGAATATGTCTCTCTATGATAAAAAAAACATATGATCAAAAAAATAAAAAAAGCTTACAGCATCTGGTATTCCCAGGCGGTCTCCCATTCAAGTACTAACCAGGCCCGACCCTGCTTAGCTTCCGAGATCGGACGAGATTGGGCGTGTTCAGGGTGGTATGGCCGTAAGCCATTATTGAGTGCAGAAAGGGGCCTTTCAAAGATGTCATTCCCTTGATTCTGGCTGAATTTTTGGACATGTGAATATGTCTCTATATGATAAAAAAAAAACATATGATCAAAAAAATGAAAAAGCTTACAGCACCTGGTATTCCCAGGCGGTCTCCCATCCAAGTACTAACCAGGCCTGACCCTGCTTAGCTTCCGAGATCGGGCGTGTTCAGGGTGGTATGGCCATAAGTCATTATTGTGTGCAGAAAGGGGCCTTTTAAAGATGTCATGCCCTTGATTCTGGCTGAATTTTTGGACATGTGAATATGTCTCTATATGATAAAAAAAAACATATCATCAAAAAAATGAAAAAGCTTACAGCACCTGGTATTCCCAGGCGGTCTCCCATCCAAGTACTAACCAGGCCCGACCCTGCTTAGCTTCCGAGATCAGACGAGATCGGGCGTGTTCAGGGTGGTTTGGCCGTAAGCCATTATTGTATGCAGAAAGGGGCCTTTTAAAGATGTCATGCCCTTGATTCTGGCTGAATTTTTGGACATGTGAATATGTCTCTATATGATAAAAAAAAAACATATGATCAAAAAAATGAAAAAACTTACAGCACCTGGTATTCCCAGGCGGTCTCCCATCCAAGTACTAACCAGGCCCTACCTGGCTTAGCTTCCGAGATCGGACGAGATCAGGCGTGTTCAGGGTGGTATGGCTGTAAGCCATTATTGTGTGCAGAGAGGGGCCTTTTAAAGATGTCATGCCCTTGATTCTGGCTGAATTTTTGGACATGTGAATATGTCTCTATATGATAAAAAAAACATATGATCAAAAAAAATGAAAAAGCTTACAGCACCTGGTATTCCCAGGAGGTCTCCCATCCAAGTACTAACCAGGCCCGACCCTGCTTAGCTTCCGAGATCAGACGAGATCGGGCGTGTTCAGGGTGGTATGGCCGTAAGCCATTATTGTGTGCAGAAAGGGGCCTTTTAAAGATGTCATGCCCTTGATTCTGGCTGAATTTTTGGACATGTGAATATGTCTCTATATGATAAAAAAAAACATATGATCAAACAAAATGAAAAAGCTTACAGCACCTGGTATTCCCAGGCGGTCTCCCATCCAAGTACTAACCAGGCCCGACCCTGCTTAGCTTCCGAGATCAGACGAGATCGGGCGTGTTCAGGGTGGTATGGCCGTAAGCCATTATTGTGTGCAGAAAGGGGCCTTTTAAAGATGTCATGCCCTTGATTCTGGCTGAATTTTTGGACATGTGAATATGTCTCTATATGATAAAAAAAAACATATGATCAAAAAAATGAAAAAGCTTACAGCACCTGGTATTCCCAGGCGGTCTCCCATCCAAGTACTAACCAGGCCCGACCCTGCTTAGCTTCCGAGATCGGGCGTGTTCAGGGTGGTATGACCGTAAGCCATTATTGTGTGCAGAAAGGGGCCTTTTAAAGATGTCATGCCCTTGATTCTGGCTGAATTTTTGGACATGTGAATATGTCTCTATATGATAAAAAAAAAACATATGATCAAAAAAATGAAAAAGCTTACAGCACCTGGTATTCCCAGGCGGTCTCCCATCCAAGTACTAACCAGGCCCGACCCTGCTTAGCTTCCGAGATCGGACGAGTTCAGGGTGGTATGGCCGTAAGGCATTATTGTGTGCAGAAAGGGGCCTTTTAAAGATGTCATGCCCTTGATTCTGGCTGAATTTTTGGACATGTGAAAATGTCTCTCTATGATAAAAAAAAACATATGATCAAAAAAATGAAAAAGCTTACAGCACCTGGTATTCCTAGGCGGTCTCCCGTCCAAGTATTAACCAGGCCGACCCTGCTTAGCTTCTGAGATCGGACGAGTTCAGGGTGGTATGGCCGTAAGGCATTATTGTGTGCAAAAAGGGGCCTTTTAAAGATGTCATGCCCTTGATTCTGGCTGAATTTTTGGACATGTGAAAATGTCTCTCTATGATAAAAAAAAACATATGATCAAAAAAATGAAAAAGCTTACAGCACCTGGTATTCCTAGGCGGTCTCCCGTCCAAGTATTAACCAGGCCGACCCTGCTTAGCTTCTGAGATCGGACGAGTTCAGGGTGGTATGGACGTAAGGCATTATTGTGTGCAGAAAGGGGCCTTTTAAAGATATCATGCCCTTGATTCTGGCTGAATTTTTGGACATGTGAATATGTCTCTATATGATAAAAAAAAAACATATGATCAAAAAAATGAAAAAGCTTACAGCACCTGGTATTCCCAGGCGGTCTCCCATCCAAGTACTAACCAGGCCCGACCCTGCTTAGCTTCCGAGATCGGGCGTGTTCAGGGTGGTATGACCGTAAGCCATTATTGTGTGCAGAAAGGGGCCTTTTAAAGATGTCATGCCCTTGATTCTGGCTGAATTTTTGGACATGTGAATATGTCTCTATATGATAAAAAAAAAACATATGATCAAAAAAATGAAAAAGCTTACAGCACCTGGTATTCCCAGGCGGTCTCCCATCCAAGTACTAACCAGGCCCGACCCTGCTTAGCTTCCGGGATCGGACGAGATCGGGCGTGTTCAGGGTGGTATGGCTGTAAGCCATTATTGTGTGCAGAAAGGGGCCTTTTAAAGATGTCATGCCCTTGATTCTGGCTGAATTTTTGGACATGTGAATATGTCTCTATATGATAAAAAAAAACATATGATCAAAAAAAAATAAAAAGCTTACAGCACCTGGTATTCCCAGGCGGTATCCCATCCAAGTACTAACCAGGCACGACCCTGCTTAGTTTCCGAGATCGGACGAGAACGGACGAGTTCAGGGTGGTTTGACCGTAAGCCATTATTGTGTGCAGAAAGGGACCTTTTAAAGATGTCATGCCCTTGATTCTGGTTGAATTTTTGGACATGTGAATATGTCTCTATATGATAAAAAAAAATCATATGATCAAAAAAAATTAAAAAGCTTACAGCACCTGGTATTCCCAGGCGGTCTCCCATCCAAGTACTAACCAGGCCCGACCCTGCTTAGCTTTCGAGATCGGACGAGTTCAGGGTGGTATGTCCTTAAGCCATTATTGTATGCAGAAAGGGGCCTTTTAAAGATGTCATGCCCTTGATTCTGGCTGAATTTTTGGACATGTGAATATGTCTCTTTATGATAAAAAAAAACATATGATCAAAAAAATGAAAAAGCTTACAGCACCTGGTATTCCCAGGCGGTCTCCCATCCAAGTAATAACCAGGCCCGACCCTGCTTAGCTTCCGAGATCGGACGAGATCAGGCGTGTTCAGGGTGGTATGGCCGTAAGCCATTATTATGTGCAGACAGGGGCCTTTTAAAGATGTCATGCCCTTGATTCTGGTTGAATTTTTGGACATGTGAATATGTCTCTATATGATAAAAAAAAATCATATGATCAAAAAAAATTAAAAAGCTTACAGCACCTGGTATTCCCAGGCAGTATCCCATCCAAGTACTAACCAGGCCCGACCCTGCTTAGCTTCCGAGATCGGGCGTGTTCAGGGTGGTATGGCCGTAAGCCATTATTGTCTGCAGACAGGGGCCTTTTAAAGATGTCATGCCCTTGATTCTGGCTGAATTTTTGGACATGTGAATATGTCTCTCTATGATAAAAAAAAAAAATATGATCAAAAAAATAAAAAAAGCTTACAGCTTCTGGTATTCCCAGGCGGTCTCCCATCCAAGTACTAACCAGGCCTGACCCTGCTTAGCTTCCAAGATTGGACGAGTTCAGGGTGGTTTGGCCGTAAGCCATTATTGTGTGCAGAACGGGGCCTTTTAAAGATGTCATGCCCTTGATTCTGGCTGAATTTTTGGACATGTGAATATGTCTCTATATGATAAAAAAAAAAACATATGATCAAAAAAATGAAACAGCTTACAGCATTTGGTATTCCACAGGCGGTCTCCCATCCAAGTACTAACGAGGCCCGACCCTGCATAGCTTCCGAAATCAGACGAGATCGGGCGTGTTCAGGGTGGTATGGCCGTAAGCCATTATTGTGTGCAGAAAGGGGCCTTTTAAAGATGTCATGCCCTTGATTCTGGCTGAATTTTTGGACATGTGAATATGTCTCTATGATAAAAAAAAAACACATGATCAAAAAAATGAAACAGCTTACAGCATCTGGTATTCCACAGGCGGTCTCCCATCCAAGTACTAACCAGGCACGACCCTGCTTAGTTTCCGAGATCGGACGAGAACGGATGAGTTCAGGGTGGTTTGACTGTAAGCCATTATTGTGTGCAGAAAGGGGCCTTTTAAAGATGTCATGCCCTTGATTCTGGTTGAATTTTTGGACATGTGAATATGTCTCTATATGATAAAAAAAAATCATATGATCAAAAAAAATTAAAAAGCTTACAGCACCTGGTATTCCCAGGCAGTATCCCATCCAAGTACTAACCAGGCCCGACCCTGCTTAGCTTCCGAGATCGGGCGTGTTCAGGGTGGTATGGCCGTAAGCCATTATTGTATGCAGAAAGGGGCCTTTTAAAGATGTCATGCCCTTGATTCTGGCTGAATTTTTGGACATGTGAATATGTCTCTATATGATAAAAAAAAAACATATGATCAAAAAAATGAAAAAACTTACAGCACCTGGTATTCCCAGGCGGTCTCCCATCCAAGTACTAACCAGGCCCTACCCTGCTTAGCTTCCAAGATCGGACGTGTTCAGGGTGGTATGGCCGTAAGCCATTATTGTGTGCAGAAAGGGGCCTTTTAAAGATGTCATGCCTTTGATTCTGGCTGAATTTTTGGACATGTGAATATGTCTCTATATGATAAAAAAAAAAACATATGATCAAAAAAATGAAACAGCTTACAGCATTTGGTATTCCACAGGCGGTCTTCCATCCAAGTACTAACGAGGCCCGACCCTGCATAGCTTCCGAGATCGGACGAGATCGGGCGTGTTCAGGGTGGTATGGCCGTAAGCCATTATTGTGTGCAGAAAGGGGCCTTTTAAAGATGTCATGCCCTTGATTCTGGCTGAATTTTTGGACATGTGAATATGTCTCTCTATGATAAAAAAAAAACACATGATCAAAAAAATGAAACAGCTTACAGCATCTGGTATTCCACAGGCGGTCTCCCATCCAAGTACTAACCAGGCACGACCCTGATTAGTTTCCGAGATCGGACGAGATCGGACGAGTTCAGGGTGGTATGACCGTAAGCCATTATTGTGTGCAGAAAGGGGCCTTTTAAAGATGTCATGCCCTTGATTCTGGTTGAATTTTTGGATATGTGAATATGTCTCTATATGATAAAAAAAAATCATATGATCAAAAAAAATTAAAAAGCTTACAGCACATGGTATTCCCAGGCGGTCTCCCTTCCAAGTACTAACCAGGCCCGACCCTGCTTAGCTTCCGAGATCGGACGAGTTCAGGGTGGTATGGCCGTAAGCCATTATTGTGTGCAGAAAGGGGCCTTTTAAAGATGTCATGCCCTTGATTCTGGCTAAATTTTTGGACATGTGAATATGTCTCTATATGATAAAACAAAAAAAACATATGATCAAAAAAATGAAAAAGCTTACAGCGTCTGGTATTCCCAGGCGGTCTCCCATCCAAGTACTAACCAGGCACGACCCTACTTAGTTTCCGAGATCGGACGAGATCGGGCGTGTTAAGGGTGGTATGGCCGTAAGCTGTTATTGTGTGCAGAAAGGGGCCTTTTAAAGATGTCATGCCCTTGATTCTGGCTGAATTTCTGGACATGTGAATATGTCTCTATATGATAAAAAAAAAACATATGATCAAAAAAATGAAAAAGCTTACAGCACCTGGTATTCCCAGGCGGTCTCCCATCCAAGTACTAACCAGGCCCTACCCTGCTTAGCTTCCAAGATCGGACGAGATCGGGCGTGTTCAGGGTGGTATGGCCATAAGTCATTATTGTGTGCAGAAAGGGGCCTTTTAAAGATGTCATGCCCTTGATTCTGGCTGAATTTTTGGACATGTGAATATGTCTCTATATGATAAAAAAAAACATATCATCAAAAAAATGAAAAAGCTTACAGCACCTGGTATTCCCAGGCGGTCTCCCATCCAAGTACTAACCAGGCCCGACCCTGCTTAGCTTCCGAGATCGGGCGTGTTCAGGGTGGTATGGCCATAAGCCATTATTGTGTGCAGAAAGGGGCCTTTTAAAGATGTCATGCCCTTGATTCTGGCTGAATTTTTGGACATGTGAATATGTCTCTATATGAAAAAAAAAAAACATATGATCAAAAAAATGAAAAAGCTTATAGCACCTGGTATTCCCAGGCTGTCTCCCATCCAAGTACTAACCAGGCCCAACCCTGCTTAGCTTCCGAGATCGGACGAGATCGGGCGTGTTCAGGGTGGTATGGCCGTAAGCCATTATTGTGTGCAGAAAGGGGCCTTTTAAAGATGTCATGCCCTTGATTCTGGCTAAATTTTTGGACATGTGAATATGTCTCTATATGATAAAAGAAAAACATATGATCAAAAAAATGAAAAAGCTTACAGCGTCTGGTATTCCCAGGCGGTCTCCCATCCAAGTACTAACCAGGCACGACCCTACTTAGTTTCCGAGATCGGACGAGATCGGGCGTGTTAAGGGTGGTATGGCCATAAGCCATTATTGTGTGCAGACAGGGGCCTTTTAAAGATGTCATGCCCTTGATTCTGGCTGAATTTTTGGACATGTGAATATGTCTCTATATGATAAAAAAAAACATATGATCAAAAAAAATGAAAAAGCTTACAGCACCTGGTATTCCCAGGCGGTCTCCCATCCAAGTACTAACCAGGCCCGACCCTGCTTAGCTTCTGAGATCGGGCATGTTTTTTTTTTATCTTTTATTATCAAAATTACAAAAACATTTATAATTCTTTCACATCATTTACAACAAATGCTATTACAATACATACACCCTCTAAATTAAACCTCCCCTCTGACGCAAACGGCACCCTAAAAACAATAAAAACATAGCATCAGAAAAAAAAACTCAAACCACCCCTGATACCCCCAACTCATGACAACTCTTCTGAGTCCCTCCCCCAAAGCAAACACCCCTCTGAAAACAAACCACAAAAACATACAAAAACCCCACAGTATTCTCAAAAAACCACTGAGAAAAAAAAAAACACCAAATCAAATCACCCATTTTCCCCATGACCAAAAAAGAAGCCCTCGTACCAAAAAAACAAAAACAAAATAATTTAGACATCCCACATAATTCCCTCCTCATTTACTCTACACACATTCGCACCTTCCACAAACATTCTCACAAACTCACTCTCATTCGCTATGTACAACAATTTAAGATGTGCTTTCCATTCATTCACAAACATTCTCCACACATTCATTTTCTTACTTTCATACAGTGCATAATTCCTTCTGTTAAAAACCGCTTTTCTTGCAAAAGCCAAAATTATATTCATTACATTGTGATTTTTTTGTTTTGTTCCCACCCCCAACAACACCGACAATTCCCACCCCCTTTCATTCCAACACTCATTCTTACTGCATTTCCCCAACATTTCTCTTATTTTTCCCCAAAAATAAACCAATTCCCCACACGTAACAAACAAATGTATTAAATCCTCATCCGTACTTTCACATACACAACACTTTCTTTCATACCTCTCCTTATGGATCTGATGCAGGACGATGCAGGTGAAGATCCTCCTGTGCCTCAGTTTGAAATCTAGGTCAAATATTGCATGTGGTGTATGCGGAATGTTAATGTTCTTCCATATCATGTTGCTTGTTATGTCCGGGTATGTGTCTGTCCATTTTACTTCGGATGTGGGTTTCTGTATTCTATGTGTGATTGCGCACCTATACCAAATTTTTGTAGTGACATCTGTAATGTTGTGTTTCTTCTCCCCTAGGCACAGGGAGATCCCCCCCACATCGTCCTGCATCACTCCCTCCTTCTCTTTGATTAATTTTTCCCATTCGCTCGACAAAGACAATTTTACATTTGCAAACACTCTCTCAATCACATCCTTTCTGCACACACACCCTTTATTTTTTAAACCCCTCACCACCATTTGTAAATCAAAATCCCCCCCACAGTTCAGTAAATCCCTTATTCTAATATATCCCGCTTTCGACATAGCTTCACACTTAATTACCCTCTTCCCATTTTTAAAATACGGGCTCGAGAGGAAGGGCAGTCGTAGCACTGACCCTCTCGTTCCGCACTCTGGTACAGTCCAGGATGAAACCTGATACCACGCACTGAGTACTTCCTGGAAAAACCGTGGCAAGTGTTTAAATGAATCCGGGTTATTGATCTGGTACAGGTTGTCCTCGTTGTAGAGTCCAAAACTGCACAGATATTGTTTGAAGTGGTTTTTCCAAACTACGTTCCGGTTCTGGTCCATAAATTTGCCTATCAATTTGACTCTTAGTGCTACTTTTTTTGTAAGTAAATCAATCAAAGCTAGCCCCCCCTGATCTTTAGCCCCTATTATTGTTTTGTGAGCTATACTCGCTGCTTTGTTTTTCCAAATAAAGTCCCTAATGGTCTTTGAAATCTCCTTAAAGGCCCAGTCCGGAAGCGTACAAGTACTCAGCGCATGATTCACTTTGGACAACACGAGAGCATTTGTTACGGCTACCCTTCCTCTCAACAATAGACCCCTCGCTTTCCACAAATTCAATGTTTTTTTAATTTTACCCACCACCTCTTTCCATGTTACATCATCACATTCATTCTCATTTTTCCCCATATTCACTCCCAACACTTTTCTTCTCTCACACACCGTTTTAAATCCCCACTTATTAACTAGATTGGATTCCTTACCTAGTAACATAATTTCTGACTTATTTTCATTTACTTTTGCCCCAGATGCTCTTTCATAAGTTTGTACATGTTTTAATATCAATTCTATATCCTCCTCTCCTTTTACCATTATATTCACGTCATCTGCATACTGTATTATTTTTACGTTTTCCTTACCTATACCTTTTATGTTTACGTCTTCCGATATCAGTGCTGCCAGCGGCTCTGCTACCAAGCTGTACAACAGCGCTGACATCGGACATCCTTGTCTCACTGACCTTGATATTTTAAAAGAATCAGTTAGTTCCCCGTTACATTTTATCTTGCTTTCCGCTCCTGTATACAACATATTTATCCATTCTCTCATTCTCTCCCCGAATCCAAACTTCTCTAACACCTTCCCCATGAACCCGTGATCTACTCTGTCAAAAGCTTTATTTAAATCAATCCCTAGCCATATTCCCCCCTCCCCTTCCATATCCCTGACCGTCTGTTTTATTGAAATGATTGAGTCTGCTATGTCTCTGTTTGGTATACTGTATGATTGTGTTTGTTCTATGATTGTTCCTATTACCTCCCTGATTCTATTGGCTATTGTTTTCGCTATGATTTTGTAGTCTGTGTTGAGTAGGCTGATTGGTCTGTAGTTGTCCAGATTTTTATTGTCCCCCTTGTTTTTGTAAAAAATAGTAACCACCCCTTCCCCTAAACTTTTTGGTATATGTTTCACTTTTTCCATATATTTACTCAATTTGTTCACCAAGGGCACCAGCTGCTCTTTGAAAGCTTGGTAGAATTCCGCAGTTAGGCCATCGCTCCCAGGACTTTTGTTTTTGTTTAACCCCTCTAAAGCACTTCTGATTTCTCCCTCTGTAAACTCACAATCACACCACATTTTATCGTCCTCGCTTAGTTTTTTCTTTAAGGCACCCAAAGCTCTGTTCACACTCACGCTATCACACTCCTGTCTCGAAAACAGGCTTTCATAATAGCCCTTTACTATTTCTAAAATTCCCTTTTTATCTGTCACACTTTTACCTGCTTCATTTAATAAGTCGTTTATTTCTGTTCTTTTTTGTTTTTGTTTTTCCAGACCTAAAAAAAAGGCTGTACTCCTCTCCCCCTCATACATATATTGTATTTTACTCCTAATGGCTGCACCCCTACTCTTTTTAAGTTCAATCACTCCCAACTGTTCTTTTAAATGTATGTATTTTTCGACATCTACATTATCTACACTGTCAAGCGATGCTATTTCCTCACTTAGTTGTTTTCTCAAATTCTCTTCCTTTCTATTTTCTCTCCACTTTTTCTCTTTACTATAATTGATACACTTTTTTTTAATTCTGACTTTTACACTATCCCACCACACATTCATATCTTCACTCTCATTCCACTCATATCCCACATCATTCAACAATCTTTCCATACTTTTCACAAACATTCCATCATCCAGCAAGCTTGCATTAAAGCACCATATCCCTCCTTTACGTACATTCGTTTCTTTTCTAAACGTGATTTCTATTCCAGCGTGATCGCTCCACATATTAGTTTTATATTCAACTTCTTTAATCCACCTCACTACCTCGCATGTCACCAAAGCATAATCTATTCTAGATTGTTTTAATCTATTCAGTACAATTTGTCTCCTGGAGAACACCCTCTCCCATGGATGTAGCAATCTCCAAATATCAATGCATTGTTTCGTTATCATTATATCTTTAAGTGTCCCCCTGCTCACATCCCCCTTAAACACATTATTTTTTGACACATCGGTGGGTGTCATCGCCACATTAAAGTCACCGATTATTATACAATTCCTTTCCCACCATTTGCTTATTGCAATGAAGAATGTTTTCCTTTCTTTTTCTCCATTCGGTGCATATATATTTATGATTCTTATATTTTTCGTTTCATACACACAGTCTATTACTATTATTCTTCCTTCTTTGTCTCCATAAACCAAATTTACCCCTGTTACCCGACCCGTTTTGACTAAAACCGCCACTCCTCTCGCCCTCGACGTGCCATTGGAGCAGAAAATATGGCCCACAAAGTCTTTTTTTATGTCTTCCACCAGGGAATCATCCCACCTGGTCTCCTGCAGGCACAAAACGTCATTCTGCAAGGAAAGAATCGCATGTCTTTTTTCTTTGTTCCTTAGTCCATTCACGTTTATCGAAAATAAATTAAAGGCCATTATCATAAAAATAAAAACAAAAAAAACGGATTTACAGGGGTTATTGTCAGTCATTATTTGTCCTTACATTTCAATTTTTTCACCAACTTTTTTCGTTGTCCAAGACTTAGTCTTTTTTGCGCACTCGCCAGTTCACTCACATCCATTTGGCTGTCCGTTTCATTGGGACTGGTGCTTTTACCCGTATTATTTAGCGTGATTTTTCTCCCTCCCGCCTGTCCAACACCACTCTCAGGCATCTCCCTCCCCTCTGTGCTCATGCTTACCCCCGGGTCTTCTGCCACGTCCCTTCCGTCTCCTTTTTTCCCTCTCTCGCTCGTTTTTCGCTGCTTCTGCTGTCCTCCCTCTCCAGCCAGCTCCGGCGTCTCCAGCTCGCACTCTGACGCCCGTTCTCCTCCGCTCTCTCCGCTCTGCTCCATTTCTCCGTCACTGTTCTCGTCTTCTCTGATCTCCTTCCTGCTTGCTCCGATCACCTCCTTCTCCTCCGCCTCCTCCTCGTACACCTCCTCCGCCTCGTCTTCATCCTCGTACACCTCCTCCACCTCGTTCTTGCTTTCCTCTCCGTTCTCACACTCACATTCATTTTCTCTTTTTTTACAGTTTGTGCATTTTGTGCTGTTCGCGCTGCACTCTCGCGCAAAGTGTCCCTGCACCCCACAGTTGTGGCACATAAATTCTGGACACTCTCTCAGGATGTGTCCCGGCTGGATGCACATCCTGCACACTTTTTGTTGTCTATCATGTATTACTCTAAAGTATTCGTTCCCCATCACAGTGTTAAACTTTGTGGAGTAAGGGAGTGACTGTACCTGGTCATTAAATCTGACCCGGACAAACCTCGTTCCGTCAGCTATCATTGTTCCAGGCCACATTCTGCGTTTTATTGGTGATGTCGGTTTCACTCCCCATCCCGTCAGCTTCCAAACTATTTCTTCATCTGTGATATACGCTGGCAGGTTTAAAAAAGACACCACCAGCTCATCATTATTTAGTTCTCTCGCCACGACTCTGGTCTCTCCGATTTTAAATCCATCCAGCAGCCTTTCCTTTCCTTTAATGTTGCTCACCGTCACCTCCAGTTTTTCAGGTCCCAGGGTTCTGCACGCCAGCAGGCCCCCACAGATCATTTTTATGTTGCTCATGACGTGATTTAGAGGAACTTTGTCTCCCACCATTTCAATGTTTAGTGTTAGTTTTCTCTCAAAAGACACTTTTGCTTCCTCTTTTTCTGCTCTCTCGCCACCTCTCCCATTCTCTGCATGCGGAGCAATCAGCCCGCCGCTCCTCTCTCTTCCTCTCTCTCCGTCATCCATTCCGTTCCCTGTTTCATTTGCCGTTTTCATCCGTCCTTTTTTTTCCGTCGTTCTTCTCGTTGTCGTTTAATCCATTCCTTTGTTTCAGTGCCATGTTTGTTTGTTCACGTTGTTGTCCGTTCTCTTTTCCTTTTTCCATCTCTCCAGTCCGTGGTCCTGTCATCTTTGTGATCCGTCCGTGTGAGTTTGCTCGCGACATACGAGCAAACATTCACAAAAAACAAAAATTCTTCACAAAATTGTGGAAAAAAAACAGGAAAAAAAGGTGAAAAGAAAAACGATCCCCCTAACAGTCAGTGACTGCTGGGGGACATTCACTCACAATCTGAGGTATTTAAATAAATCCAAAGCGCATCCAAAAAACAAACAAATTAGTCCAGCTGTCCTGCTCAGTACTGACACGTCAGCTCTCCTTCAGCACCACACAAACTCTGACAGCAAAAGGGGCGTGTTCAGGGTGGTATGGCCGTAAGCCATTATTGTGTGCAGAGAGGGGCCTTTTAAAGATGTCATGCCCTTGATTCTGGCTGAATTTTTGGACATGTGAATATGTCTCTATATGATAAAAAAAACATATGATCAAAAAAAATGAAAGAGCATACAGCACCTGGTATTCCCAGGCGGTCTCCCATCCAAGTACTAACCAGGCCCGACCCTGCTTAGCTTCCGAGATCGGACGAGATCGGGCTTGTTCAGGGTGGTATGGCCGTAAGCCATTATTGTGTGCAGAAAGGGGCCTTTTAAAGATGTCATGCCCTTGATTCTGGCTGAATTTTTGGACATGTGAATATGTCTCTATATGATAAAAAAAAACATATGATCAAACAAAATGAAAAAGCTTACAGCACCTGGTATTCCCAGGCGGTCTCCCATCCAAGTACTAACCAGGCCCGACCCTGCTTAGCTTCTGAGATCGGATGAGATCGGGCTTGTTCAGGGTGGTATGG
>NW_026870340.1:257500-272500 GCF_963584025.1 Labrus mixtus
AAATGAATCCGGGTTATTGATCTGGTACAGGTTGTCCTCGTTGTAGAGTCCAAAACTGCACAGATATTGTTTGAAGTGGTTTTTCCAAACTACGTTCCGGTTCTGGTCCATAAATTTGCCTATCAATTTGACTCTTAGTGCTACTTTTTTTGTAAGTAAATCAATCAAAGCTAGCCCCCCCTGATCTTTAGCCCCTATTATTGTTTTGTGAGCTATACTCGCTGCTTTGTTTTTCCAAATAAAGTCCCTAATGGTCTTTGAAATCTCCTTAAAGGCCCAGTCCGGAAGCGTACAAGTACTCAGCGCATGATTCACTTTGGACAACACGAGAGCATTTGTTACGGCTACCCTTCCTCTCAACAATAGACCCCTCGCTTTCCACAAATTCAATGTTTTTTTAATTTTACCCACCACCTCTTTCCATGTTACATCATCACATTCATTCTCATTTTTCCCCATATTCACTCCCAACACTTTTCTTCTCTCACACACCGTTTTAAATCCCCACTTATTAACTAGATTGGATTCCTTACCTAGTAACATAATTTCTGACTTATTTTCATTTACTTTTGCCCCAGATGCTCTTTCATAAGTTTGTACATGTTTTAATATCAATTCTATATCCTCCTCTCCTTTTACCATTATATTCACGTCATCTGCATACTGTATTATTTTTACGTTTTCCTTACCTATACCTTTTATGTTTACGTCTTCCGATATCAGTGCTGCCAGCGGCTCTGCTACCAAGCTGTACAACAGCGCTGACATCGGACATCCTTGTCTCACTGACCTTGATATTTTAAAAGAATCAGTTAGTTCCCCGTTACATTTTATCTTGCTTTCCGCTCCTGTATACAACATATTTATCCATTCTCTCATTCTCTCCCCGAATCCAAACTTCTCTAACACCTTCCCCATGAACCCGTGATCTACTCTGTCAAAAGCTTTATTTAAATCAATCCCTAGCCATATTCCCCCCTCCCCTTCCATATCCCTGACCGTCTGTTTTATTGAAATGATTGAGTCTGCTATGTCTCTGTTTGGTATACTGTATGATTGTGTTTGTTCTATGATTGTTCCTATTACCTCCCTGATTCTATTGGCTATTGTTTTCGCTATGATTTTGTAGTCTGTGTTGAGTAGGCTGATTGGTCTGTAGTTGTCCAGATTTTTATTGTCCCCCTTGTTTTTGTAAAAAATAGTAACCACCCCTTCCCCTAAACTTTTTGGTATATGTTTCACTTTTTCCATATATTTACTCAATTTGTTCACCAAGGGCACCAGCTGCTCTTTGAAAGCTTGGTAGAATTCCGCAGTTAGGCCATCGCTCCCAGGACTTTTGTTTTTGTTTAACCCCTCTAAAGCACTTCTGATTTCTCCCTCTGTAAACTCACAATCACACCACATTTTATCGTCCTCGCTTAGTTTTTTCTTTAAGGCACCCAAAGCTCTGTTCACACTCACGCTATCACACTCCTGTCTCGAAAACAGGCTTTCATAATAGCCCTTTACTATTTCTAAAATTCCCTTTTTATCTGTCACACTTTTACCTGCTTCATTTAATAATTCGTTTATTTCTGTTCTTTTTTGTTTTTGTTTTTCCAGACCTAAAAAAAAGGCTGTACTCCTCTCCCCCTCATACATATATTGTATTTTACTCCTAATGGCTGCACCCCTACTCTTTTTAAGTTCAATCACTCCCAACTGTTCTTTTAAATGTATGTATTTTTCGACATCTACATTATCTACACTGTCAAGCGATGCTATTTCCTCACTTAGTTGTTTTCTCAAATTCTCTTCCTTTCTATTTTCTCTCCACTTTTTCTCTTTA
Source organism: Labrus mixtus (assembly GCF_963584025.1). Classification (NCBI taxonomy): domain Eukaryota; kingdom Metazoa; phylum Chordata; class Actinopteri; order Labriformes; family Labridae; genus Labrus; species Labrus mixtus. The sequence continues at coordinate 259,332 of NW_026870340.1, forward strand.
CTATAATTGATACACTTTTTTTTAATTCTGACTTTTACACTATCCCACCACACATTCATATCTTCACTCTCATTCCACTCATATCCCACATCATTCAACAATCTTTCCATACTTTTCACAAACATTCCATCATCCAGCAAGCTTGCATTAAAGCACCATATCCCTCCTTTACGTACATTCGTTTCTTTTCTAAACGTGATTTCTATTCCAGCGTGATCGCTCCACATATTAGTTTTATATTCAACTTCTTTAATCCACCTCACTACCTCGCATGTCACCAAAGCATAATCTATTCTAGATTGTTTTAATCTATTCAGTACAATTTGTCTCCTGGAGAACACCCTCTCCCATGGATGTAGCAATCTCCAAATATCAATGCATTGTTTCGTTATCATTATATCTTTAAGTGTCCCCCTGCTCACATCCCCCTTAAACACATTATTTTTTGACACATCGGTGGGTGTCATCGCCACATTAAAGTCACCGATTATTATACAATTCCTTTCCCACCATTTGCTTATTGCAATGAAGAATGTTTTCCTTTCTTTTTCTCCATTCGGTGCATATATATTTATGATTCTTATATTTTTCGTTTCATACACACAGTCTATTACTATTATTCTTCCTTCTTTGTCTCCATAAACCAAATTTACCCCTGTTACCCGACCCGTTTTGACTAAAACCGCCACTCCTCTCGCCCTCGACGTGCCATTGGAGCAGAAAATATGGCCCACAAAGTCTTTTTTTATGTCTTCCACCAGGGAATCATCCCACCTGGTCTCCTGCAGGCACAAAACGTCATTCTGCAAGGAAAGAATCGCATGTCTTTTTTCTTTGTTCCTTAGTCCATTCACGTTTATCGAAAATAAATTAAAGGCCATTATCATAAAAATAAAAACAAAAAAAACGGATTTACAGGGGTTATTGTCAGTCATTATTTGTCCTTACATTTCAATTTTTTCACCAACTTTTTTCGTTGTCCAAGACTTAGTCTTTTTTGCGCACTCGCCAGTTCACTCACATCCATTTGGCTGTCCGTTTCATTGGGACTGGTGCTTTTACCCGTATTATTTAGCGTGATTTTTCTCCCTCCCGCCTGTCCAACACCACTCTCAGGCATCTCCCTCCCCTCTGTGCTCATGCTTACCCCCGGGTCTTCTGCCACGTCCCTTCCGTCTCCTTTTTTCCCTCTCTCGCTCGTTTTTCGCTGCTTCTGCTGTCCTCCCTCTCCAGCCAGCTCCGGCGTCTCCAGCTCGCACTCTGACGCCCGTTCTCCTCCGCTCTCTCCGCTCTGCTCCATTTCTCCGTCACTGTTCTCGTCTTCTCTGATCTCCTTCCTGCTTGCTCCGATCACCTCCTTCTCCTCCGCCTCCTCCTCGTACACCTCCTCCGCCTCGTCTTCATCCTCGTACACCTCCTCCACCTCGTTCTTGCTTTCCTCTCCGTTCTCACACTCACATTCATTTTCTCTTTTTTTACAGTTTGTGCATTTTGTGCTGTTCGCGCTGCACTCTCGCGCAAAGTGTCCCTGCACCCCACAGTTGTGGCACATAAATTCTGGACACTCTCTCAGGATGTGTCCCGGCTGGATGCACATCCTGCACACTTTTTGTTGTCTATCATGTATTACTTTAAAGTATTCGTTCCCCATCACAGTGTTAAACTTTGTGGAGTAAGGGAGTGACTGTACCTGGTCATTAAATCTGACCCGGACAAACCTCGTTCCGTCAGCTATCATTGTTCCAGGCCACATTCTGCGTTTTATTGGTGATGTCGGTTTCACTCCCCATCCCGTCAGCTTCCAAACTATTTCTTCATCGGTGATATACGCTGGCAGGTTTAAAAAAGACACCACCAGCTCATCATTATTTAGTTCTCTCGCCACGACTCTGGTCTCTCCGATTTTAAATCCATCCAGCAGCCTTTCCTTTCCTTTAATGTTGCTCACCGTCACCTCCAGTTTTTCAGGTCCCAGGGTTCTGCACGCCAGCAGGCCCCCACAGATCATTTTTATGTTGCTCATGACGTGATTTAGAGGAACTTTGTCTCCCACCATTTCAATGTTTAGTGTTAGTTTTCTCTCAAAAGACACTTTTGCTTCCTCTTTTTCTGCTCTCTCGCCACCTCTCCCATTCTCTGCATGCGGAGAAATCAGCCCGCCGCTCCTCTCTCTTCCTCTCTCTCCGTCATCCATTCCGTTCCCTGTTTCATTTGCCGTTTTCATCCGTCCTTTTTGTCCGTCGTTCTGCTCGTTGTCGTTTAATCCATTCCTTTGTTTCAGTGCCATGTTTGTTTGTTCACGTTGTTGTCCGTTCTCTTTTCCTTTTTCCATCTCTCCAGTCCGTGGTCCTGTCATCTTTGTGATCCGTCCGTGTGAGTTTGCTCGCGACATACGAGCAAACATTCACAAAAAACAAAAATTCTTCACAAAATTGTGGAAAAAAAACAGGAAAAAAAGGTGAAAAGAAAAACGATCCCCCTAACAGTCAGTGACTGCTGGGGGACATTCACTCACAATCTGAGGTATTTAAATAAATCCAAAGCGCATCCAAAAAACAAACAAATTAGTCCAGCTGTCCTGCTCAGTACTGACACGTCAGCTCTCCTTCAGCACCACACAAACTCTGACAGCAAAAGGGGCGTGTTAAGGGTGGTATGGCCGTAAGCCGTTATTGTGTGCAGAAAGGGGCCTTTTAAAGATGTCATGCCCTTGATTCTGGCTGAATTTTTGGACATGTGAATATGTCTCTATATGATAAAAAAAAAACATATGATCAAAAAAATGAAAAAGCTTACAGCACCTGGTATTCCCAGGCGGTCTCCCATCCAAGTACTAACCAGGCCCGACCCTGCTTAGCTTCCGAGATCGGACGAGATCGGGCGTGTTCAGGGTGGTATGGCCGTAAGCCATTGTTGTATGCAGAAAGGGGCCTTTTAAAGATGTCATGCCCTTGATTCTGGCTGAATCTTTGGACATGTGAATATGTCTCTATATGATAAAAAAAAACACATATGATCAAAAAAATGAAAAAACTTACAGCACCTGGTATTCCCAGGCGGTCTCCCATCCAAGTACTAACCAGGCCCTACCCTGCTTAGTTTCTGAGATCGGACGAGATCAGGCGTGTTCAGGGTGGTATGGCCGTAAGCCATTATTGTGTGCAGAGAGGGGCCTTTTAAAGAAGTCATGCCCTTGATTCTGGCTGAATTTTTGGACATGTGAATATGTCTCTATATGATAAAAAAAACACATGATCAAAAAAAATGAAAAAGCTTACAGCACCTGGTATTCCCAGGCGGTCTCCCATCCAAGTACTAACCAGGCCCGACCCTGCTTAGCTTCCGAGATCGGACGAGATCGGGCATGTTCAGGGTGGTATGGCCGTAAGCCATTATTGTGTGCAGAAAGGGGCCTTTTAAAGATGTCATGCCCTTGATTCTGGCTGAATTTTTGGACATGTGAATATGTCTCTATATGATAAAAAAAAACATATGATCAAACAAAATGAAAAAGCTTACAGCACCTGGTATTCCCAGGCGGTCTCCCATCAAAGTACTAACCAGGCCCGACCCTGCTTAGCTTCTGAGATCAGACGAGATCGGGCGTGTTCAGGGTGGTATGGCCGTAAGCCATTATTGTGTGCAGAAAGGGGCCTTTTAAAGATGTCATGCCCTTGATTCTGCCTGAATTTTTGGACATGTGAATATGTCTCTATATGATAAAAAAAAACATATGATCAAAAAAATGAAAAAGCTTACAGCACCTGGTATTCCCAGGCGGTCTCCCATCCAAGTACTAACCAGGCCCGACCCTGCATAGCTTCCGAGATCGGACGAGATCGGGCGTGTTCAGGGTGGTATGGCCGTAAGCCATTATTGTGTGCAGAAAGGGGCCTTTTAAAGATGTCATGCCCTTGATTCTGGCTAAATTTTTGGACATGTGAATATGTCTCTATATGATAAAAAAAAAACATATGATCAAAAAAATGAAAAAGCTTACAGCGGCTGATATTCCCAGGCGGTCTCCCATCCAAGTACTAACCAGGCACGACCCTACTTAGTTTCCGAGATTGGACGAGATCGGGCGTGTTAAGGGTGGTATGGCCGTAAGCTGTTATTGTGTGCAGAAAGGGGCCTTTTAAAGATGTCATGCCCTTGATTCTGGCTGAATTTTTGGACATGTGAATATGTCTCTATATGATAAAAAAAAAAACATATGATCAAAAAAATGAAAAAGCTTACAGCACCTGGTATTCCCAGGCGGTCTCCCATCCAAGTACTAACCAGGCCCGACCCTGCTTAGCTTCCGAGATCGGACGAGATCAGGCGTGTTCAGGGTTGTATGGCCGTAAGCTGTTGTTGTGTGCAGAAAGGGGCCTTTTAAAGATCTCACGCCCTTGATTCTGGCTGAATTTTTGGACATGTGAATATGTCTCTATATGATAAAAAAAGAACATATGATCAAAAAAAATGAAAAAGCTTACAGCACCTGGTATTCCCAGGCGGTCTCCCATCCAAGTACTAACCAGGCCAGACGCTGCTTAGCTTCCGAGATCGGACAAGTTCAGGGTGGTATGTCCTTAAGCCATTATTGTGTGCAGAAAGGGGCCTTTTAAAGATGTCATGCCCTTGATTCTGGCTGAATTTTTGGACATGTGAATATGTCTCTATATGATAAAAAAAAACCATATGATCAAAAAAATGAAAAAACTTACAGCACCTGGTATTCCCAGGCGGTCTCCCATCCAAGTACTAACCAGGCCCTACCCTGCTTAGCTTCCGAGATCGGACGAGATCAGGCGTGTTCAGGGTGGTATGGCCATAAGTCATTATTGTGTGCAGACAGGGGCCTTTTAAAGATGTCATGCCCTTGATTCTGGCTGAATTTCTGGACATGTGAATATGTCTCTATATGATAAAAAAAAAAACATATGATCAAAAAAATGAAAAAGCTTAGAACACCTGGTATTCCCAGGCGGTGTCCCATCCAAGTACTAACCAGGCCCGACCCTGCTTAGCTTCCGAGATCGGGCGTGTTTAGGGTGGTATGGCCGTAAGCCATTATTGTGTGCAGAAAGGGGCCTTTTAAAGATGTCATGCCCTTGATTCTGGCTGAATTTTTGGACATGTGAATATGTCTCTATATGATAAAAAAAAACACATGATCAAAAAAATGAAAAAGCTTACAGCACCTGGTATTCCCAGGCGGTCTCCCATTCAAGTACTAACCAGGCCCGACCCTGCTTAGCTTCCGAGATCGGACGAGATCGGGCGTGTTCAGGGTGGTATGGCCGTAAGTCATTATTGTGTGCAGTAAGGGGCCTTTTAAATATGTCATGCCCTTGATTCTGGCTGAATTTCTGGACATGTGAATATGTCTCTATATGATAAAAAAAAAAACATATGATCAAAAAAATGAAAAAGCTTACAGCACCTGGTATTCCCAGGCGGTCTCCCATCCAAGTCCTAACCAGGCCCCACCATGCTTACCTTCCGAGATCGGACGAGTTCAGGGTTGTATGGCCGTAAGCCATTATTGTGTGCAGAAAGGGGCCTTTTAAAGATGTCATGCCCTTGATTCTGGCTGAATTTTTGGACATGTGAATATGTCTCTATATGATAAAAAAAAAACATATGATCAAAAAAATGAAAAACCTTAAAGCACCTGGTATTCCCAGTTGGTCTCCCATCCAAGTACTAACCAGGCACGACCCTGCTTAGCTTCCGAGATCGGGCGTGTTAAGGGTGGTATGGCCGTAAGTCATTAGTGTGTGCAGAAAGGGGCCTTTTAAAGATGTCATGCCCTTGATTCTGGCTGAATTTTTGGACATGTGAATATGTCTCTATATGATAAAAAAAAAACATATGATCAAAAAAATGAAAAAGCTTACAGCACCTGGTATTCCCAGGCGGTCTCCCATCCAAGTACTATCCAGGCCCGACCCTGCTTAGCTTCCGAGATCGGACGAGATCGGGCGTGTTCAGGGTGGTATGGCCGTAAGCCATTATTGTGTGCAGACAGGGGCCTTTTAAACATGTCATGCCCTTGATTCTGCCTGAATTTTTGGACATGTGAATATGTCTCTATATGATAAAAAAAAAACATATGATCAAAAAAATGAAAAAGCTTACAGCACCTGGTATTCCCAGGCGGTCTCCCATCCAAGTACTATCCAGGCCCGACCCTGCTTAGCTTCCGAGATCGGACGAGATCGGGCGTGTTCAGGGTGGTATGGCCGTAAGCCATTATTGTGTGCAGACAGGGGCCTTTTAAACATGTCATGCCCTTGATTCTGCCTGAATTTTTGGACATGTGAATATGTCTCTATATGATAAAAAAAAAAAACATATGATCAAAAAAATGAAAAAGCTTACAGCACATGGTATTCCCAGGCGGTCTCCCATCCAAGTACTAACCAGGTCCGATCCTGCATAGCTTCTGAGATCAGACGAGATCGGGCGTGTTTTTTTTTTTTTTTTTATCTTTTATTATCAAAATTACAAAAACATTTATAATTCTTTCACATCATTTACAACAAATGCTATTACAATACATACACCCTCTAAATTAAACCTCCCCTCTGACGCAAACGGCACCCTAAAAACAATAAAAACATAGCATCAGAAAAAAAACTCAAACCACCCCTGATACCCCCAACTCATGACAACTCTTCTGAGTCCCTCCCCCAAAGCAAACACCCCTCTGAAAACAAACCACAAAAACATAGAAAAACCCCACAGTATTCTCAAAAAACCACTGAGAAAAAAAAAACCCAAATCAAATCACCCATTTTCCCCATGACCAAAAAAGAAGCCCTCGTACCAAAAAAACCAAAAACAAAATAATTTAGACATCCCACATAATTCCCTCCTCGTTTACTCTACACACATTCGCACCTTCCACAAACATTCTCACAAACTCACTCTCATTCGCTATGTACAACAATTTAAGATGTGCTTTCCATTCATTCACAAACATTCTCCACACATTCATTTTCTTACTTTCATACAGTGCATAATTCCTTCTGTTAAAAACCGCTTTTCTTGCAAAAGCCAAAATTATATTCATTACATTGTGATTTTTTTGTTTTGTTCCCACCCCCAACAACACCGACAATTCCCACCCCCTTTCATTCCAACACTCATTCTTACTGCATTTCCCCAACATTTCTCTTATTTTTCCCCAAAAATAAACCAATTCCCCACACGTAACAAACAAATGTATTAAATCCTCATCCGTACTTTCACATACACAACACTTTCTTTCATACCTCTCCTTATGGATCTGATGCAGGACGATGCAGGTGAAGATCCTCCTGTGCCTCAGTTTGAAATCTAGGTCAAATATTGCATGTGGTGTATGCGGAATGTTAATGTTCTTCCATATCATGTTGCTTGTTATGTCCGGGTATGTGTCTGTCCATTTTACTTCGGATGTGGGTTTCTGTATTCTATGTGTGATTGCGCACCTATACCAAATTTTTGTAGTGACATCTGTAATGTTGTGTTTCTTCTCCCCTAGGCACAGGGAGATCCCCCCCACATCGTCCTGCATCACTCCCTCCTTCTCTTTGATTAATTTTTCCCATTCGCTCGACAAAGACAATTTTACATTTGCAAACACTCTCTCAATCACATCCTTTCTGCACACACACCCTTTATTTTTTAAACCCCTCACCACCATTTGTAAATCAAAATCCCCCCTACAGTTCAGTAAATCCCTTATTCTAATATATCCCGCTTTCGACATAGCTTCACACTTAATTACCCTCTCCCCATTTTTAAAATACGGGCTCGAGAGGAAGGGCAGTCGTAGCACTGACCCTCTCGTTCCGCACTCTGGTACAGTCCAGGATGAAACCTGATACCACGCACTGAGTACTTCCTGGAAAAACCGTGGCAAGTGTTTAAATGAATCCGGGTTATTGATCTGGTACAGGTTGTCCTCGTTGTAGAGTCCAAAACTGCACAGATATTGTTTGAAGTGGTTTTTCCAAACTACGTTCCGGTTCTGGTCCATAAATTTGCCTATCAATTTGACTCTTAGTGCTACTTTTTTTGTAAGTAAATCAATCAAAGCTAGCCCCCCCTGATCTTTAGCCCCTATTATTGTTTTGTGAGCTATACTCACTGCTTTGTTTTTCCAAATAAAGTCCCTAATGGTCTTTGAAATCTCCTTAAAGGCCCAGTCCGGAAGCGTACAAGTACTCAGCGCATGATTCACTTTGGACAACACGAGAGCATTTGTTACGGCTACCCTTCCTCTCAACAATAGACCCCTCGCTTTCCACAAATTCAATGTTTTTTTAATTTTACCCACCACCTCTTTCCATGTTACATCATCACATTCATTCTCATTTTTCCCCATATTCACTCCCAACACTTTTCTTCTCTCACACACCGTTTTAAATCCCCACTTATTAACTAGATTGGATTCCTTACCTAGTAACATAATTTCTGACTTATTTTCATTTACTTTTGCCCCAGATGCTCTTTCATAAGTTTGTACATGTTTTAATATCAATTCTATATCCTCCTCTCCTTTTACCATTATATTCACGTCATCTGCATACTGTATTATTTTTACGTTTTCCTTACCTATACCTTTTATGTTTACGTCTTCCGATATCAGTGCTGCCAGCGGCTCTGCTACCAAGCTGTACAACAGCGCTGACATCGGACATCCTTGTCTCACTGACCTTGATATTTTAAAAGAATCAGTTAGTTCCCCGTTACATTTTATCTTGCTTTCCGCTCCTGTATACAACATATTTATCCATTCTCTCATTCTCTCCCCGAATCCAAACTTCTCTAACACCTTCCCCATGAACCCGTGATCTACTCTGTCAAAAGCTTTATTTAAATCAATCCCTAGCCATATTCCCCCCTCCCCTTCCATATCCCTGACCGTCTGTTTTATTGAAATGATTGAGTCTGCTATGTCTCTGTTTGGTATACTGTATGATTGTGTTTGTTCTATGATTGTTCCTATTACCTCCCTGATTCTATTGGCTATTGTTTTCGCTATGATTTTGTAGTCTGTGTTGAGTAGGCTGATTGGTCTGTAGTTGTCCAGATTTTTATTGTCCCCCTTGTTTTTGTAAAAAATAGTAACCACCCCTTCCCCTAAACTTTTTGGTATATGTTTCACTTTTTCCATATATTTACTCAATTTGTTCACCAAGGGCACCAGCTGCTCTTTGAAAGCTTGGTAGAATTCCGCAGTTAGGCCATCGCTCCCAGGACTTTTGTTTTTGTTTAACCCCTCTAAAGCACTTCTGATTTCTCCCTCTGTAAACTCACAATCACACCACATTTTATCGTCCTCGCTTAGTTTTTTCTTTAAGGCACCCAAAGCTCTGTTCACACTCACGCTATCACACTCCTGTCTCGAAAACAGGCTTTCATAATAGCCCTTTACTATTTCTAAAATTCCCTTTTTATCTGTCACACTTTTACCTGCTTCATTTAATAAGTCGTTTATTTCTGTTCTTTTTTGTTTTTGTTTTTCCAGACCTAAAAAAAAGGCTGTACTCCTCTCCCCCTCATACATATATTGTATTTTACTCCTAATGGCTGCACCCCTACTCTTTTTAAGTTCAATCACTCCCAACTGTTCTTTTAAATGTATGTATTTTTCGACATCTACATTATCTACACTGTCAAGCGATGCTATTTCCTCACTTAGTTGTTTTCTCAAATTCTCTTCCTTTCTATTTTCTCTCCACTTTTTCTCTTTACTATAATTGATACACTTTTTTTTAATTCTGACTTTTACACTATCCCACCACACATTCATATCTTCACTCTCATTCCACTCATATCCCACATCATTCAACAATCTTTCCATACTTTTCACAAACATTCCATCATCCAGCAAGCTTGCATTAAAGCACCATATCCCTCCTTTACGTACATTCGTTTCTTTTCTAAACGTGATTTCTATTCCAGCGTGATCGCTCCACATATTAGTTTTATATTCAACTTCTTTAATCCACCTCACTACCTCGCATGTCACCAAAGCATAATCTATTCTAGATTGTTTTAATCTATTCAGTACAATTTGTCTCCTGGAGAACACCCTCTCCCATGGATGTAGCAATCTCCAAATATCAATGCATTGTTTCGTTATCATTATATCTTTAAGTGTCCCCCTGCTCACATCCCCCTTAAACACATTATTTTTTGACACATCGGTGGGTGTCATCGCCACATTAAAGTCACCGATTATTATACAATTCCTTTCCCACCATTTGCTTATTGCAATGAAGAATGTTTTCCTTTCTTTTTCTCCATTCGGTGCATATATATTTATGATTCTTATATTTTTCGTTTCATACACACAGTCTATTACTATTATTCTTCCTTCTTTGTCTCCATAAACCAAATTTACCCCTGTTACCCGACCCGTTTTGACTAAAACCGCCACTCCTCTCGCCCTCGACGTGCCATTGGAGCAGAAAATATGGCCCACAAAGTCTTTTTTTATGTCTTCCACCAGGGAATCATCCCACCTGGTCTCCTGCAGGCACAAAACGTCATTCTGCAAGGAAAGAATCGCATGTCTTTTTTCTTTGTTCCTTAGTCCATTCACGTTTATCGAAAATAAATTAAAGGCCATTATCATAAAAATAAAAACAAAGAAAACGGATTTACAGGGGTTATTGTCAGTCATTATTTGTCCTTACATTTCAATTTTTTCACCAACTTTTTACGTTGTCCAAGACTTAGTCTTTTTTGCGCACTCGCCAGTTCACTCACATCCATTTCGCTGTCCGTTTCATTGGGACTGGTGCTTTTACCCGTATTATTTAGCGTGATTTTTCTCCCTCCCGCCTGTCCAACACCACTCTCAGGCATCTCCCTCCCCTCTGTGCTCATGCTTACCCCCGGGTCTTCTGCCACGTCCCTTCCGTCTCCTTTTTTCCCTCTCTCGCTCGTTTTTCGCTGCTTCTGCTGTCCTCCCTCTCCAGCCAGCTCCGGCGTCTCCAGCTCGCACTCTGACGCCCGTTCTCCTCCGCTCTCTCTGCTCTGCTCCATTTCTCCGTCACTGTTCTCGTCTTCTCTGATCTCCTTCCTGCTTGCTCCGATCACCTCCTTCTCCTCCGCCTCCTCCTCGTACACCTCCTCCGCCTCGTCTTCATCCTCGTACACCTCCTCCACCTCGTTCTTGCTTTCCTCTCCGTTCTCACACTCACATTCATTTTCTCTTTTTTTACAGTTTGTGCATTTTGTGCTGTTCGCGCTGCACTCTCGCGCAAAGTGTCCCTGCACCCCACAGTTGTGGCACATAAATTCTGGACACTCTCTCAGGATGTGTCCCGGCTGGATGCACATCCTGCACACTTTTTGTTGTCTATCATGTATTACTCTAAAGTATTCGTTCCCCATCACAGTGTTAAACTTTGTGGAGTAAGGGAGTGACTGTACCTGGTCATTAAATCTGACCCGGACAAACCTCGTTCCGTCAGCTATCATTGTTCCAGGCCACATTCTGCGTTTTATTGGTGATGTCGGTTTCACTCCCCATCCCGTCAGCTTCCAAACTATTTCTTCATCTGTGATATACGCTGGCAGGTTTAAAAAAGACACCACCAGCTCATCATTATTTAGTTCTCTCGCCACGACTCTGGTCTCTCCGATTTTAAATCCATCCAGCAGCCTTTCCTTTCCTTTAATGTTGCTCACCGTCACCTCCAGTTTTTCAGGTCCCAGGGTTCTGCACGCCAGCAGGCCCCCACAGATCATTTTTATGTTGCTCATGACGTGATTTAGAGGAACTTTGTCTCCCACCATTTCAATGTTTAGTGTTAGTTTTCTCTCAAAAGACACTTTTGCTTCCTCTTTTTCTGCTCTCTCGCCACCTCTCCCATTCTCTGCATGCGGAGCAATCAGCCCGCCGCTCCTCTCTCTTCCTCTCTCTCCGTCATCCATTCCGTTCCCTGTTTCATTTGCCGTTTTCCTTTTTGTCCGTCGTTCTTCTCGTTGTCGTTTAATCCATTCCTTTGTTTCAGTGCCATGTTTGTTTGTTCACGTTGTTGTCCGTTCTCTTTTCCTTTTTCCATCTCTCCAGTCCGTGGTCCTGTCATCTTTGTGATCCGTCCGTGTGAGTTTGCTCGCGACATACGAGCAAACATTCACAAAAAACAAAAATTCTTCACAAAATTGTGGAAAAAAAACAGGAAAAAAAGTGAAAAGAAAAACGATCCCCCTAACAGTCAGTGACTGCTGGGGGACATTCACTCACAATCTGAGGTATTTAAATAAATCCAAAGCGCATCCAAAAAACAAACAAATTAGTCCAGCTGTCCTGCTCAGTACTGACACGTCAGCTCTCCTTCAGCACCACACATACTCTGACAGCAAAAGGGGCGTGTTCAGGGTGGTATGGCCGTAAGCCATTATTGTGTGCAGACAGGGGCCTTTTAAAGATGTCATGCCCTTGATTCTGGCTGAATTTTTGGACATGTGAATATGTCTCTATATGATAAAAAAAACATATGATCAAAAAAAATGAAAAAGCTTACAGCACCTGGTATTCCCAGGCGGTCTCCCATCCAAGTACTAACCAGGACTGACCCTGCTTAGCTTCCGAGATCAGAAGAGATCGGGCGTGTTCAGGGTGGTATGGCCGTAAGCCATTATTGTATGCAGAAAGGGGCCTTTTAAAGATGTCATGCCCTTGATTCTGGCTGAATTTTTGGACATGTGAATATGTCTCTATATGATAAAAAAAAACATATGATCAAAAAAATGAAAAAACTTACAGCACCTGGTATTCCCAGGCGGTCTCCCATCCAAGTACTAACCAGGCCCTACCCTGCTTAACCTCCGAGATCGGACGAGATGAGGCGTGTTCAGGGTGGTATGGCCGTAAGCTGTTATTGTGTGCAGACAGGGGCCTGTTAAAGATCTCATGCCCTTGATTCTGGCTGAATTTTTGGACATGTGAATATGTCTCTATATGATAAAAAAAGAACATATGATCAAAAAAAATGAAAAAGCTTACAGCACCTGGTATTCCCAGGCGGTCTCCCATCCAAGTACTAACCAGGCCAGACGCTGCTTAGCTTCCGAGATCGGACAAGTTCAGGGTGGTATGTCCTTAAGCCATTATTGTGTGCAGAAAGGGGCCTTTTAAAGATGTCATGCCCTTGATTCTGGCTGAA
>NW_026870342.1:0-22500 GCF_963584025.1 Labrus mixtus
GCGAAATCCTGTCTTGAAAATGTTCAACTTTTTTGAATCCGAAATACTTCATAAAAATTTTCAACTTTTTTGAAGCCAAAATACTTCATGAAATGTTCAAATTTTTTAAAGGCGAAATCCTGTCTTGAAAATGTTCAACTTTTTTGAATCCGAAATACTTCATAAAAATTTTCAACTTTTTTGAAGCCAAAATACTTCATGAAATGTTCAAATTTTTTGAATCCGAAATACTTCATGAAAATGTTCAACTTTTTTGAAGCCAAAATCTTTTCATGAAGATTTTCAACTTTTTTGAAGCCAAAATACTTCATGAAAATGTTCAACTTTTTTGAAGCCGAAATCTTTTCACGAAAATTTTCAACTTTTTTGAAGCCGAAATCTTTTCATGAAAATTTTCAACTTTTTTGAAGCTGAAATACTTCATGAAAATGTTCCACTTTTTTAAAGCCGAAATCCTGTCGTTAAAATTTTCTACTTTTTTGACTCCGAAATCTTGTCGTGAAAATTTTCAACTTTTTTGAAGCTCAAATTCTTCATGAAAATTTTCAACTTTTTTGAAGCAAAAATCTTTTCATGAAAATTTTCAACTTTTTTGAAGCCGAAATACTTCATGAAAATGTTCGACTTTTTTAAAGCCGAAATCCTGTCGTGAAAATTTTCAACTTTTTTGAATCCAAAATACTTCATGAAAATTTTCAACTTTTTTGAAGCTGAAATACTTCATGAAAATGTTCAACTTTTTTGAAGCCGAAAACTTTTCATGAAGATTTTCAACTTTTTTGAAGCTGAAATACTTCATGAAAATGTTCGACTTTTTTAAAGGCGAAATCCTGTCTTGAAAATGTTCAACTTTTTTGAATCCGAAATACTTCATAAAAATTTTCAACATTTTTGAAGCCAAAATACTTCATGAAATGTTCAAATTTTTTAAAGGCGAAATCCTGTCTTGAAAATGTTCAACTTTTTTGAATCCGAAATACTTCATAAAAATTTTCAACATTTTTGAAGCCAAAATACTTCATGAAATGTTCAAATTTTTTGAATCCGAAATACTTCATGAAAATTTTCAACTTTTTTGAAGCCAAAATAATTCATGAAAATGTTCAACTTTTTTGAGGCCAAAATCTTTTCATGAAAATTTTCAACTTTTTTGAATCCGAAATACTTCATGAAAATTTTCAACATTTTTGAAGCCGAAATACTTCATGAAAATGTTCGACTTTTTTAATGCCGAAATCCTGTCGTGAAAATTTTCAACTTTTTTTAATCCGAAATACTTCATGAAAATTTTCAACTTTTTTGAAACCCATATACTTCATGAAAATTTTCAACTTTTTTGAAGCCGAAATCTTTTCATGAAAATTTTCAACTTTTTTGAAGCTGAAATATTTCATGAAAATGTTCGACTTTTTTAAAGCCGAAATCCTGTCGTGAAAATTTTCAACTTTTTTGAATCCGAAATACTTCATGAAAATTTTCAACTTTTTTGAAGCTGAAATACTTCATGAAAATGTTCAACTTTTTTGAAGCCGAAAACTTTTCATGAAGATTTTCAACTTTTTTGAAGCTGAAATACTTCATGAAAATGTTCGACTTTTTTAAAGGCGAAATCCTGTCTTGAAAATGTTCAACTTTTTTGAATCCGAAATACTTCATAAAAATTTTCAACTTTTTTGAAGCCAAAATACTTCATGAAATGTTCAAATTTTTTGAATCCGAAATACTTCATGAAAATTTTCAACTTTTTTGAAGCCAAAATACTTCATGAAGATTTTCAACTTTTTTGAAGCCAAAATACTTCATGAAAATGTTCAACTTTTTTGAAGCCGAAATCTTTTCATGAAAATTTTCAACTTTTTTGAAGCCGAAATCTTTTCATGAAAATTTTCAACTTTTTTGAAGCTGAAATACTTCATGAAAATGTTCGACTTTTTTAAAGCCGAAATCCTGTCGTTAAAATTTTCTACTTTTTTGACTCCGAAATCTTGTCGTGAAAATTTTCAACTTTTTTGAAGCTCAAATTCTTCATGAAAATTTTCAACTTTTTTGAAGCAAAAATCTTTTCATGAAAATTTTCAACTTTTTTGAAGCCGAAATACTTCATGAAAATGTTCGACTTTTTTAAAGCCGAAATCCTGTCGTGAAAATTTTCAACTTTTTTGAATCCAAAATACTTCATGAAAATTTTCAACTTTTTTGAAGCTGAAATACTTCATGAAAATGTTCAACTTTTTTGAAGCCGAAAACTTTTCATGAAGATTTTCAACTTTTTTGAAGCTGAAATACTTCATGAAAATGTTCGACTTTTTTAAAGGCGAAATCCTGTCTTGAAAATGTTCAACTTTTTTTAATCCGAAATACTTCATGAAATGTTCAAATTTTTTGAATCCGAAATACTTCATGAAAATTTTCAACTTTTTTGAAGCCAAAATACTTCATGAAGATTTTCAACTTTTTTGAAGCCAAAATACTTCATGAAAATGTTCAACTTTTTTGAAGCCGAAATCTTTTCATGAAAATTTTCAACTTTTTTGAAGCCGAAATCTTTTCATGAAAATTTTCAACTTTTTTGAAGCTGAAATACTTCATGAAAATGTTCGACTTTTTTAAAGCCGAAATCCTGTCGTTAAAATTTTCTACTTTTTTGACTCCGAAATCTTGTCGTGAAAATTTTCAACTTTTTTGAAGCTCAAATTCTTCATGAAAATTTTCAACTTTTTTGAAGCAAAAATCTTTTCATGAAAATTTTCAACTTTTTTGAAGCCGAAATACTTCATGAAAATGTTCGACTTTTTTAAAGCCGAAATCCTGTCGTGAAAATTTTCAACTTTTTTGAATCCAAAATACTTCATGAAAATTTTCAACTTTTTTGAAGCTGAAATACTTCATGAAAATGTTCAACTTTTTTGAAGCCGAAAACTTTTCATGAAGATTTTCAACTTTTTTGAAGCTGAAATACTTCATGAAAATGTTCGACTTTTTTAAAGCCGAAATCCTGTCTTGAAAATGTTCAACTTTTTTGAATCCGAAATACTTCATAAAAATTTTCAACTTTTTTGAAGCCAAAATACTTCATGAAATGTTCAAATTTTTTGAATCCGAAATACTTCATGAAAATGTTCGACTTTTTTGAATCCGAAATATTTCATGAAAATTTTCAACTTTTTTGAAGCCGAAATCTTTCCATTGAAATATTCAACTTTTTTGAAGCCGAAATCTTTTCATGAAAATGTTCAACTTTTTTGAATCTGAAATACTTCATGAAAATGTTCGACTTTTTTAAAGCCGAAATACAGTCATGAAAATTTTCAACTTTTTTGAAGCCCAAATATTTCATGAAAATTTTCACCTTTTTTGAAGCCGAAATACTTCATGAAAATGTTCAACATTTTTGAAGCCGAAATACTTCATGAAAATTTTCAACTTTTTTGGAACTGAAATCTTTTCCTGAAAATGTTCAACTTTTTTGAAGCTGAAATCCTGTCGTTAAAATTTTCTACTTTTTTGACTCCGAAATCTTGTCGTGAAAATTTTCAACTTTTTTGAAGCTCAAATTCTTCATGAAAATTTTCAACTTTTTTGAAGCAAAAATCTTTTCATGAAAATTTTCAACTTTTTTGAAGCCGAAATACTTCATGAAAATGTTCGACTTTTTTAAAGCCGAAATCCTGTCGTGAAAATTTTCAACTTTTTTGAATCCAAAATACTTCATGAAAATTTTCAACTTTTTTGAAGCTGAAATACTTCATGAAAATGTTCAACTTTTTTGAAGCCGAAAACTTTTCATGAAGATTTTCAACTTTTTTGAAGCTGAAATACTTCATGAAAATGTTCGACTTTTTTAAAGGCGAAATCCTGTCTTGAAAATGTTCAACTTTTTTGAATCCGAAATACTTCATAAAAATTTTCAACATTTTTGAAGCCAAAATACTTCATGAAATGTTCAAATTTTTTGAATCCGAAATACTTCATGAAAATTTTCAACTTTTTTGAAGCCAAAATAATTCATGAAAATGTTCAACTTTTTTGAGGCCAAAATCTTTTCATGAAAATTTTCAACTTTTTTGAATCCGAAATACTTCATGAAAATTTTAAACATTTTTGAAGCCGAAATACTTCATGAAAATGTTCGACTTTTTTAATGCCGAAATCCTGTCGTGAAAATTTTCAACTTTTTTTAATCCGAAATACTTCATGAAAATTTTCAACTTTTTTGAAACCCATATACTTCATGAAAATTTTCAACTTTTTTGAAGCCGAAATCTTTTCATGAAAATTTTCAACTTTTTTGAAGCTGAAATATTTCATGAAAATGTTCGACTTTTTTAAAGCCGAAATCCTGTCGTGAAAATTTTCAACTTTTTTGAATCCGAAATACTTCATGAAAATTTTCAACTTTTTTGAAGCTGAAATACTTCATGAAAATGTTCAACTTTTTTGAAGCCGAAAACTTTTCATGAAGATTTTCAACTTTTTTGAAGCTGAAATACTTCATGAAAATGTTCGACTTTTTTAAAGGCGAAATCCTGTCTTGAAAATGTTCAACTTTTTTGAATCCGAAATACTTCATAAAAATTTTCAACTTTTTTGAAGCCAAAATACTTCATGAAATGTTCAAATTTTTTGAATCCGAAATACTTCATGAAAATTTTCAACTTTTTTGAAGCCAAAATACTTCATGAAGATTTTCAACTTTTTTGAAGCCAAAATACTTCATGAAAATGTTCAACTTTTTTGAAGCCGAAATCTTTTCATGAAAATTTTCAACTTTTTTGAAGCCGAAATCTTTTCATGAAAATTTTCAACTTTTTTGAAGCTGAAATACTTCATGAAAATGTTCGACTTTTTTAAAGCCGAAATCCTGTCGTTAAAATTTTCTACTTTTTTGACTCCGAAATCTTGTCGTGAAAATTTTCAACTTTTTTGAAGCTCAAATTCTTCATGAAAATTTTCAACTTTTTTGAAGCAAAAATCTTTTCATGAAAATTTTCAACTTTTTTGAAGCCGAAATACTTCATGAAAATGTTCGACTTTTTTAAAGCCGAAATCCTGTCGTGAAAATTTTCAACTTTTTTGAATCCAAAATACTTCATGAAAATTTTCAACTTTTTTGAAGCTGAAATACTTCATGAAAATGTTCAACTTTTTTGAAGCCGAAAACTTTTCATGAAGATTTTCAACTTTTTTGAAGCTGAAATACTTCATGAAAATGTTCGACTTTTTTAAAGGCGAAATCCTGTCTTGAAAATGTTCAACTTTTTTTAATCCGAAATACTTCATGAAATGTTCAAATTTTTTGAATCCGAAATACTTCATGAAAATTTTCAACTTTTTTGAAGCCAAAATACTTCATGAAGATTTTCAACTTTTTTGAAGCCAAAATACTTCATGAAAATGTTCAACTTTTTTGAAGCCGAAATCTTTTCATGAAAATTTTCAACTTTTTTGAAGCCGAAATCTTTTCATGAAAATTTTCAACTTTTTTGAAGCTGAAATACTTCATGAAAATGTTCGACTTTTTTAAAGCCGAAATCCTGTCGTTAAAATTTTCTACTTTTTTGACTCCGAAATCTTGTCGTGAAAATTTTCAACTTTTTTGAAGCTCAAATTCTTCATGAAAATTTTCAACTTTTTTGAAGCAAAAATCTTTTCATGAAAATTTTCAACTTTTTTGAAGCCGAAATACTTCATGAAAATGTTCGACTTTTTTAAAGCCGAAATCCTGTCGTGAAAATTTTCAACTTTTTTGAATCCAAAATACTTCATGAAAATTTTCAACTTTTTTGAAGCTGAAATACTTCATGAAAATGTTCAACTTTTTTGAAGCCGAAAACTTTTCATGAAGATTTTCAACTTTTTTGAAGCTGAAATACTTCATGAAAATGTTCGACTTTTTTAAAGCCGAAATCCTGTCTTGAAAATGTTCAACTTTTTTGAATCCGAAATACTTCATAAAAATTTTCAACTTTTTTGAAGCCAAAATACTTCATGAAATGTTCAAATTTTTTGAATCCGAAATACTTCATGAAAATGTTCGACTTTTTTGAATCCGAAATATTTCATGAAAATTTTCAACTTTTTTGAAGCCGAAATCTTTCCATTGAAATATTCAACTTTTTTGAAGCCGAAATCTTTTCATGAAAATGTTCAACTTTTTTGAATCTGAAATACTTCATGAAAATGTTCGACTTTTTTAAAGCCGAAATACAGTCATGAAAATTTTCAACTTTTTTGAAGCCCAAATATTTCATGAAAATTTTCACCTTTTTTGAAGCCGAAATACTTCATGAAAATGTTAAACATTTTTGAAGCCGAAATACTTCATGAAAATTTTCAACTTTTTTGGAACTGAAATCTTTTCCTGAAAATGTTCAACTTTTTTGAAGCTGAAATACTTCATGAAAATGTTCGACTTTTTTGAAGCCGAAATACTGTCATGAAAATGTTCAACTTTTTTGAAGCTGAATTACTTCATGAAAATGTTCGACTTTTTTAAAGCCGAAATCCTGTCGTGAAAATTTTCAACTTTTTTGAAGCCCAAATACTTCATGAACATTTTCAACTTTTTTGAATCCGAAATACTTCATGAAAATGTTCAACTTTTTTGAATCCGAAATACTTCATGAAAATGTTCGACTTTTTTAAAGCCGAAATACTGTCATGAAGATTTTCAACTTTTTTGAAGCCGAAATACTTCATGAAAATGTTCGACTTTTTTAAAGCCGAAATCCTGACGTGACAATTTTCAACTTTTTTAAATCCAAAATACTTCATGAAAATTTTCAACTTTTTTGAAACCCAAATACTTCATAAAAATGTTCAACTTTTTTGAAGCCGAAATCTTTTCATGAAAATTTTCAACTTTTTTGAATCTGAAACACTTCATGAAAATTTTCAACTTTTTTGAAGCCGAAATACTGTCATGAAAATGTTCAACTTTTTTGAAACCCAAATACTTCATGAAAATGTTCGAATTTTTTAAAGCCGAAATCCTGTCGTGAAAATTTTCAACTTTTTTGAAGCCCAAATACTTCATGAACATTTTCAACTTTTTTGAAGCCGAAATACTGTCATGAAAATGTTCAACTTTTCTGAAGACGAAATCTTTTCATAAAAATTTTCAACTTTTTTGAAGCCGAAATACTTCATGAAAATGTTCGACTTTTTTAAAGCCGAAATCCTGTCGTGAAAATTTTCAACTTTTTTGAATCCAAAATACTTCATGAAAACTTTCAACTTTTTTGAAACCCAAATACTTCATGAAAATTTTCAACTTTTTTGAAGCCTAAATCTTTTCATCAAAATTTTCAACTTTTTTGAATCCGAAATACTTCATGAAAATTTTCAACTTTTTTGAAGCCGAAATACTGTCATGAAAATGTTCAACTTTTTTGAAGCCGAAATACTGTCATGAAAATTTTCAACTTTTTTGAAGCCGAAATCTTTTCATGAAAATTTTCAACTTTTTTGAAGCTGAAATACTTCATGAAAATGTTCGACTTTTTTGAATCCGAAATACTTCATGAAAATTTTCAACTTTTTTGGAGCCGAAATACTGTCATGAAAATGTTCAACTTTTTTGAAGCCGAAATCTTTTCATGAAAATGTTCAACTTTTTTGAATCTGAAATACTTCATGAAAATGGTCGACTTTTTTAAAACCGAAATCCTGTCGTGAAAATTTTCAACTTTTTTAATCCGAAATACTTCATGAAAATGTTCAACTTTTTTGAAGCCGAAATCTTTTCATGAAAATTTTCAACTTTTTTGAAGCTGAAATATTTCATGAAAATTTTCACCTTTTTTGAAGCTGAATTTCTTCATGAAAATTTTCAACTTTTTTGAAGCCCAAATTCTTCATGAACATTTTCAACTTTTTTGAAGCCGAATTTCTTCTTGGAAATTTTCAACTTTTTTCAAGCCGAAATCTTTTTACAAAAATGTTCAACTTTTTTGAAGCTGAAATACTTCATGAAAATTTTCAACTTTTTTGAAGCCGAATTTCTTCATGAATATTTTCAATTGACCCACCCCCCCTTACGAAAAAGTTGAAAAAGACGATACACCCACCCCCTTGCGACAACTTTACTTCATGAACTTTTTTGAAGCCGAAATACTTCATGAACATTTTCAATTGACCCACCCCCCCTTACGAAAAAGTTGAAAAAAGACGAAACACTTGCGAAAACTTTTTTGAAGCCGAATTTCTTCATGAATATTTTCAAATGACCCACCCCCCCTTACGAAAAAGTTGAAAAAAGACAATACACCCACCCCTTGCGAAAACTTTTTTGAAGCCGAATTTCTTCATGAAAATTTTCAACTTTTTTGAAGCCCAAATACTTCATGAAAAATTTCAACTTTTTTGAAGCCGAAATCTTTTCATGAAAATGCTCGAATTTTTTAAAGCCGAAATCCTGTCGTGAAAATTTTCAACTTTTTTGAAGCCCAAATACTTCATGAAAATGTTCGACGTTTTTAAAGCCAAAATCCTGTCGTGAAAATTTTCAACTTTTTTGAAGCCGAAATCTTTTCATGAAAATTTTCAACTTTTTTGAAGCCGAAATCTTTTCATGAAAATTTTCAACTTTTTTGAATCCGAAATACTTCATGAAAATTTATAACTTTTTTGAAACCCATATACTTCATGAAAATTTTCAACTTTTTTGAAGCCGAAATCTTTTCATGAAAATTTTCAACTTTTTTGAATCTGAAATATTTCATGAAAATGTTCGACTTTTTTAAAGCCGAAATCCTGTCGTGAAAATTTTCAACTTTTTTGAATCCGAAATACTTCATGAAAATTTTCAACTTTTTTGAAGCTGAAATACTTCATGAAAATGTTCAACTTTTTTGAAGCCGAAAACTTTTCATGAAGATTTTCAACTTTTTTGAAGCCAAAATACTTCATGAAATGTTCAAATTTTTTGAATCCGAAATACTTCATGAAAATTTTCAACTTTTTTGAAGCCAAAATACTTCATGAAAATGTTCAACTTTTTTGAAGCCAAAATCTTTTCATGAAGATTTTCAACTTTTAGAAGCCAAAATACTTCATGAAAATGTTCAACTTTTTTGAAGCCGAAATCTTTTCATGAAAATTTTCAACTTTTTTGAAGCCGAAATCGTTTCATGAAAATTTTCAACTTTTTTGAAGCCGAAATCTTTTCATGAAAATTTTCAACTTTTTTGACTCGGAAATCCTGTCGTGAAAATTTTCAACTTTTTTGAATCCCAAATACTTCATGAAAATGTTGAACTTTTTTGAAGCCGAAATCTTTTCATGAAAATTTTCAACTTTTTTGAAGCCGAAATCTTTTCATGAAAATTTTCAACTTTTTTGACTCAGAAATCCTGTCGTGAAAATTTTCAACTTTTTTGAATCCCAAATACTTCATGAAAATGTTCGACTTTTTTAAAGCCGAAATCCTGTCGTGAAAATTTTCAACTTTTTTGAAGCCCAAATTCTTCATGAAAATTTTCAACTTTTTTGAAGCAAAAATCTTTTCATGAAAATTTTCAACTTTTTTGAATCCGAAATAGTTCATGAAAATTTTCAACTTTTTTGAAGCCGAAATACTTCATGAAAATGTTCGACTTTTTTAAAGCCGAAATCCTGTCGTGAAAATTTTCAACTTTTTTGAATCCAAAATACTTCATGAAAATTTTCAACTTTTTTGAAACCCAAATACTTCATGAAAATTTTCAACTTTTTTGAAGCCGAAATCTTTTCATGAAAATGTTCGACTTTTTTAAAGCCGAAATCCTGTCGTGAAAATTTTCAACTTTTTTGAAGCCCAAATACTTCATGAACATTTTCAACTTTTTTGAATCCGAAATAATTCATGAAAATGTTCAACTTTTTTGAATCCGAAATACTTCATGAAAATGTTCGACTTTTTTAAAGCCGAAATACTGTCATGAAGATTTTCAACTTTTTTGAAGCCGAAATACTTCATGAAAATGTTCGACTTTTTTAAAGCCGAAATCCTGACGTGACAATTTTCAACTTTTTTAAATCCAAAATACTTCATGAAAATTTTCAACTTTTTTGAAACCCAAATACTTCATAAAAATGTTCAACTTTTTTGAAGCCGAAATCTTTTCATGAAAATTTTCAACTTTTTTGAATCTGAAATACTTCATGAAAATTTTCAACTTTTTTGAAGCCGAAATACTTCATGAAAATGTTCAACTTTTTTGAAACCCAAATACTTCATGAAAATGTTCGAATTTTTTAAAGCCGAAATCCTGTCGTGAAAATTTTCAACTTTTTTGAAGCCCAAATACTTCATGAAAATTTTTAACTTTTTTGAAGCCCAAATACTTCATGAACATTTTCAACTTTTTTGAAGCCGAAATACTGTCATGAAAATGTTCAACTTTTCTGAAGACGAAATCTTTTCATAAAAATTTTCAACTTTTTTGAAGCCGAAATACTTCATGAAAATGTTCGACTTTTTTAAAGCCGAAATCCTGTCGTGAAAATTTTCAACTTTTTTGAATCCAAAATACTTCATGAAAACTTTCAACTTTTTTGAAACCCAAATACTTCATGAAAATTTTCAACTTTTTTGAAGCCGAAATCTTTTCATGAAAATTTTCAACTTTTTTGAATCCGAAATACTTCATGAAAATTTTCAACTTTTTTGAAGCCGAAATACTGTCATGAAAATGTTCAACTTTTTTGAAGCCGAAATACTGTCATGAAAATTTTCAACTTTTTTGAAGCCGAAATCTTTTCATGAAAATTTTCAACTTTTTTGAATCTGAAATACTTCATGAAAATGTTCGACTTTTTTGAATCCGAAATACTTCATGAAAATTTTCAACTTTTTTGAAGCCGAAATACTGTCATGAAAATGTTCAACTTTTTTGAAGCCGAAATACTGTCATGAAAATTTTCAACTTTTTTGAAGCCGAAATCTTTTCATGAAAATTTTCAACTTTTTTGGAACTGAAATCTTTTCCTGAAAATGTTCAACTTTTTTGAAGCTGAAATACTTCATGAAAATGTTCAACTTTTTTAAAGCCGAAATACTGTCATGAAAATTTTCAACTTTTTTGAAGCCCAAATACTTCATGAAAATGTTAAACTTTTTTGAAGCTGAAATATTTCATGAAAATTTTCACCTTTTTTGAAGCCGAATTTCTTCATGAAAATTTTCAACTTTTTTGAAGCCCAAATTCTTCATCAACATTTTCAACTTTTTTGAAGCCGAATTTCTTCATGGAAATTTTCAACTTTTTTGAAGTCCAAATACTTCATGAAAATTTTCAACTTTTTTGAAGCCGAAATCTTTCCATTAAAATATTCAACTTTTTTGAAGCCGAAATCTTTTCATGAAAATGTTCAACTTTTTTGAATCTGAAATACTTCATGAAAATGGTCGACTTTTTTAAAACCGAAATCCTGTCGTGAAAATTTTCAACTTTTTTAATCCGAAATACTTCATGAAAATGTTCAACTTTTTTGAAGCCGAAATCTTTTCATGAAAATTTTCAACTTTTTTGAAGCTGAAATATTTCATGAAAATTTTCACCTTTTTTGAAGCTTAATTTCTTCATGAAAATTTTCAACTTTTTTGAAGCCCAAATTCTTCATGAACATTTTCAACTTTTTTGAAGCCGAATTTCTTCTTGGAAATTTTCAACTTTTTTCAAGCCGAAATCTTTTTACAAAAATGTTCAACTTTTTTGAAGCTGAAATACTTCATGAAAATTTTCAACTTTTTTGAAGCCGAATTTCTTCATGAATATTTTCAATTGACCCACCCCCCCTTACGAAAAAGTTGAAAAAGACGATACACCCACCCCCTTGCGACAACTTTACTTCATGAACTTTTTTGAAGCCGAAATACTTCATGAACATTTTCAATTGACCCACCCCCCCTTACGAAAAAGTTGAAAAAAGACGAAACACTTGCGAAAACTTTTTTGAAGCCGAATTTCTTCATGAATATTTTCAAATGACCCACCCCCCCTTACGAAAAAGTTGAAAAAAGACAATACACCCACCCCTTGCGAAAACTTTTTTGAAGCCGAATTTCTTCATGAAAATTTTCAACTTTTTTGAAGCCCAAATACTTCATGAAAAATTTCAACTTTTTTGAAGCCGAAATCTTTTCATGAAAATGTTCGAATTTTTTAAAGCCGAAATCCTGTCGTGAAAATTTTCAACTTTTTTGAAGCCCAAATACTTCATGAAAATGTTCGACGTTTTTAAAGCCAAAATCCTTTCGTGAAAATTTTCAACTTTTTTGAAGCCGAAATCTTTTCATGAAAATTTTCAACTTTTTTGAAGCCGAAATCTTTTCATGAAAATTTTCAACTTTTTTGAATCTGAAATATTTCATGAAAATGTTCGACTTTTTTAAAGCCGAAATCCTGTCGTGAAAATTTTCAACTTTTTTGAATCCGAAATACTTCATGAAAATTTTCAACTTTTTTGAAGCTGAAATACTTCATGAAAATGTTCAACTTTTTTGAAGCCGAAAACTTTTCATGAAGATTTTCAACTTTTTTGAAGCCAAAATACTTCATGAAATGTTCAAATTTTTTGAATCCGAAATACTTCATGAAAATTTTCAACTTTTTTGAAGCCAAAATACTTCATGAAAATGTTCAACTTTTTTGAAGCCAAAATCTTTTCATGAAGATTTTCAACTTTTAGAAGCCAAAATACTTCATGAAAATGTTCAACTTTTTTGAAGCCGAAATCTTTTCATGAAAATTTTCAACTTTTTTGAAGCCGAAATCGTTTCATGAAAATTTTCAACTTTTTTGAAGCCGAAATCTTTTCATGAAAATTTTCAACTTTTTTGACTCAGAAATCCTGTCGTGAAAATTTTCAACTTTTTTGAATCCCAAATACTTCATGAAAATGTTGAACTTTTTTGAAGCCGAAATCTTTTCATGAAAATTTTCAACTTTTTTGAAGCCGAAATCTTTTCATGAAAATTTTCAACTTTTTTGACTCAGAAATCCTGTCGTGAAAATTTTCAACTTTTTTGAATCCCAAATACTTCATGAAAATGTTCGACTTTTTTAAAGCCGAAATCCTGTCGTGAAAATTTTCAACTTTTTTGAAGCCCAAATTCTTCATGAAAATTTTCAACTTTTTTGAAGCAAAAATCTTTTCATGAAAATGTTCAACTTTTTTGAATCCGAAATAGTTCATGAAAATTTTCAACTTTTTTGAAGCCGAAATACTTCATGAAAATGTTCGACTTTTTTAAAGCCGAAATCCTGTCGTGAAAATTTTCAACTTTTTTGAATCCAAAATACTTCATGAAAATTTTCAACTTTTTTGAAACCCAAATACTTCATGAAAATTTTCAACTTTTTTGAAGCCGAAATCTTTTCATGAAAATTTTCAACTTTTTTGAAGCCGAAATACTTCATGAAAATGTTCGACTTTTTTAAAGCCGAAATCCTGTCGTGAAAATTTTCAACTTTTTTGAATCCGAAATACTTCATGAAAATTTTCAACTTTTTTGAAACCCATATACTTCATGAAAATTTTCAACTTTTTTGAAACCGAAATCTTTTCATGAAAATTTTCAACTTTTTTGAAGCTGAAATATTTCATGAAAATGTTCGACTTTTTTAAAGCCGAAATCCTGTCGTGAAAATTTTCAACTTTTTTGAATCCGAAATACTTCATGAAAATTTTCAACTTTTTTGAAGCTGAAATACTTCATGAAAATGTTCAACTTTTTTGAAGCCGAAAACTTTTCATGAAGATTTTCAACTTTTTTGAAGCTGAAATACTTCATGAAAATGTTCGACTTTTTTAAAGGCGAAATCCTGTCTTAAAAATGTTCAACTTTTTTGAATCCGAAATACTTCATAAAAATTTTCAACTTTTTTGAAGCCAAAATACTTCATGAAATGTTCAAATTTTTTGAATCCGAAATACTTCATGAAAATTTTCAACTTTTTTGAAGCCAAAATACTTCATGAAAATGTTCAACTTTTTTGAAGCCAAAATCTTTTCATGAAGATTTTCAACTTTTTTGAAGCCAAAATACTTCATGAAAATGTTCAACTTTTTTGAAGCCGAAATCTTTTCATGAAAATTTTCAACTTTTTTGAAGCCGAAATCTTTTCATGAAAATTTTCAACTTTTTTGAAGCCGAAATCTTTTCATGAAAATTTTCAACTTTTTTGACTCAGAAATCCTGTCGTGAAAATTTTCAACTTTTTTGAATCCCAAATACTTCATGAAAATGTTCGACTTTTTTAAAGCCGAAATCCTGTCGTGAAAATGTTCGACTTTTTTTAAGCCCAAATTCTTCATGAAAATTTTCAACTTTTTTGAAGCCGAAATCTTTTCATGAAAATTTTCAACTTTTTTGAAGCTGAAATACTTCATGAAAATGTTCGACTTTTTTAAAGCCGAAATCCTGTCGTGAAAATTTTCAACTTTTTTGACTCCGAAATCTTGTCGTGAAAATGTTCAACTTTTTTGAAGCAAAAATCTTTTCATGAAAATTTTCAACTTTTTTGAAGCCGAAATACTTCATGAAAATGTTCGACTTTTTTAAAGCCGAAATCCTGTCGTGAAAATTTTCAACTTTTTTGAATCCAAAATACTTCATGAAAATTTTCAACTTTTTTGAAACCCAAATACTTCATGAAAATTTTCAACTTTTTTGAAGCCGAAATCTTTTCATGAAAATTTTCAACTTTTTTGAAGCCGAAATACTTCATGAAATTGTTCGACTTTTTTAAAGCCGAAATCCTGACGTGAAAATTTTCAACTTTTTTTAATCCGAAATACTTCATGAAAATTTTCAACTTTTTTGAAGACGAAATCTTTTCCTGAAAATTTTCAACTTTTTTGAAGCCGAAATCTTTTCATGAAAATTTTCAACTTTTTTGACTCAGAAATCCTGTCGTGAAAATTTTCAACTTTTTTGAATCCCAAATACTTCATGAAAATGTTCGACTTTTTTAAAGCCGAAATCCTGTCGTGAAAATTTTCAACTTTTTTGAAGCCCAAATTCTTCATGAAAATTTTCAACTTTTTTGAAGCAAAAATCTTTTCATGAAAATTTTCAACATTTTTGAAGCCGAAATACTTCATGAAAATGTTCGACTTTTTTAAAGCCGAAATCCTGTCGTGAAAATTTTCAACTTTTTTTAATCCGAAATACTTCATGAAAATTTTCAACTTTTTTGAAACCCATATACTTCATGAAAATGTTCAACTTTTTTGAAGCCGAAAACTTTTCATGAAGATTTTCAACTTTTTTGAAGCTGAAATACTTCATGAAAATGTTCGACTTTTTTAAAGGCGAAATCCTGTCTTGAAAATGTTCAACTTTTTTGAATCCGAAATACTTCATAAAAATTTTCAACTTTTTTGAAGCCAAAATACTTCATGAAATGTTCAAATTTTTTGAATCCGAAATACTTCATGAAAATTTTCAACTTTTTTGAAGCCAAAATACTTCATGAAGATTTTCAACTTTTTTGAAGCCAAAATACTTCATGAAAATGTTCAACTTTTTTGAAGCCGAAATCTTTTCATGAAAATTTTCAACTTTTTTGAAGCCGAAATCTTTTCATGAAAATTTTCAACTTTTTTGAAGCTGAAATACTTCATGAAAATGTTCGACTTTTTTAAAGCCGAAATCCTGTCGTTAAAATTTTCTACTTTTTTGACTCCAAAATCTTGTCGTGAAAATTTTCAACTTTTTTGAAGCCCAAATTCTTCATGAAAATGTTCAACTTTTTTGAAGCAAAAATCTTTTCATGAAAATTTTCAACTTTTTTGAATCCGAAATACTTCATGAAAATTTTCAACTTTTTTGAAGCCGAAATCTTTTCATGAAAATTTTCAACTTTTTTGAATCCGAAATATTTCATGAAAATTTTCAACTTTTTTGAAGCCGAAATCTTTCCATTGAAATATTCAACTTTTTTGAAGCCGAAATCTTTTCATGAAAATGTTCAACTTTTTTGAATCTGAAATACTTCATGAACATGTTCGACTTTTTTAAAGCCGAAATACAGTCATGAAAATTTTCAACTTTTTTGAAGCCCAAATATTTCATGAAAATTTTCACCTTTTTTGAAGCCGAAATACTTCATGAAAATGTTAAACATTTTTGAAGCCGAAATACTTCATTAAAATTTTAAACTTTTTTGGAACTGAAATCTTTTCCTGAAAATGTTCAACTTTTTTGAAGCTGAAATACTTCATGAAAATGTTCGACTTTTTTGAAGCCGAAATACTGTCATGAAAATGTTCAACTTTTTTGAAGCTGAATTACTTCATGAAAATGTTCGACTTTTTTAAAGCCGAAATCCTGTCGTGAAAATTTTCAACTTTTTTGAAACCCAAATACTTCATGAACATTTTCAACTTTTTTGAATCCGAAATACTTCATGAAAATGTTCAACTTTTTTGAATCCGAAATACTTCATGAAAATGTTCGACTTTTTTAAAGCCGAAATACTGTCATGAAGATTTTCAACTTTTTTGAAGCCGAAATACTTCATGAAAATGTTCGACTTTTTTAAAGCCGAAATCCTGACGTGACAATTTTCAACTTTTTTAAATCCAAAATACTTCATGAAAATTTTCAACTTTTTTGAAACCCAAATACTTCATAAAAATGTTCAACTTTTTTGAAGCCAAAATCTTTTCATGAAAATTTTCAACTTTTTTGAAGCTGAAATACTTCATGAAAATGTTCGACTTTTTTGAATCCGAAATACTTCATGAAAATTTTCAACTTTTTTGAAGCCGAAATCTTTCCATTAAAATATTCAACTTTTTTGAAGCCGAAATCTTTTCATGAAAATGTTCAACTTTTTTGAATCTGAAATACTTCATGAAAATGTTCGACTTTTTTAAAGCCGAAATACAGTCATGAAAATTTTCAACTTTTTTGAAGCCCAAATATTTCATGAAAATTTTCACCTTTTTTGAAGCCGAAATACTTCATGAAAATGTTAAACATTTTTGAAGCCGAAATACTTCATGAAAATTTTCAACTTTTTTGGAACTGAAATCTTTTCCTGAAAATGTTCAACTTTTTTGAAGCTGAAATACTTCATGAAAATGTTCAACTTTTTTAAAGCCGAAATACTGTCATGAAAATTTTCAACTTTTTTGAAGCCCAAATACTTCATGAAAATGTTAAACTTTTTTGAAGCTGAAATATTTCATGAAAATTTTCACCTTTTTTGAAGCCGAATTTCTTCATGAAAATTTTCAACTTTTTTGAAGCCCAAATTCTTCATCAACATTTTCAACTTTTTTGAAGCCGAATTTCTTCATGGAAATTTTCAACTTTTTTGAAGTCCAAATACTTCATGAAAATTTTCAACTTTTTTGAAGCCGAAATCTTTCCATTAAAATATTCAACTTTTTTGAAGCTGAAATATTTCATGAAAATTTTTTTGAAGCCGAATTTCTTCGTGAAAATTTTCAACTTTTTTAATCCGAAATACTTCATGAAAATGTTCAACTTTTTTGAAGCCGAAATCTTTTCATGAAAATGTTCAACTTTTTTGAAGCTGAAATATTTCATGAAAATTTTCACCTTTTTTGAAGCTGAATTTCTTCATGAAAATTTTCAACTTTTTTGAAGCCCAAATTCTTCATGAACTTTTTCAACTTTTTTGAAGCCGAATTTCTTCTTGGAAATTTTCAACTTTTTTCAAGCCGAAATCTTTTTACAAAAATGTTCAACTTTTTTGAAGATGAAATACTTCATGAAAATTTTCAACTTTTTTGAAGCCGAATTTCTTCATGAATATTTTCAATTGACCCACCCCCCCTTACGAAAAAGTTGAAAAAGACGATACACCCACCCCCTTGCGACAACTTTACTTCATGAACTTTTTTGAAGCCGAAATACTTCATGAACATTTTCAATTGACCCACCCCCCCTTACGAAAAAGTTGAAAAAAGACGAAACACTTGCGAAAACTTTTTTGAAGCCGAATTTCTTCATGAATATTTTCAAATGACCCACCCCCCCTTACGAAAAAGTTGAAAAAAGACAATACACCCACCCCTTGCGAAAACTTTTTTGAAGCCGAATTTCTTCATGAAAATTTTCAACTTTTTTGAAGCCCAAATACTTCATGAAAAATTTCAACTTTTTTGAAGCCGAATTTCTTCATGAATATTTTCAACTTTTTTGAAGCCCAAATACTTCATGAAAATTTTCAATTGACCCACCCCCCCTTACGAAAAAGTTGAAAAAAGACAATACACCCACCCCTTGCGAAAACTTTTTTGAAGCCGAATTTCTTCATGAAAATGTTCAACTTTTTTGAAGCCGAAATCTTTTCATGAAAATTTTCAACTTTTTTGAAGCCGAAATCTTTTCATGAAAATTTTCAACTTTTTTGAAGCTGAAATACTTCATGAAAATGTTCGACTTTTTTAAAGCCGAAATCCTGTCGTTAAAATTTTCTACTTTTTTGACTCCAAAATCTTGTCGTGAAAATTTTCAACTTTTTTGAAGCCCAAATTCTTCATGAAAATGTTCAACTTTTTTGAAGCAAAAATCTTTTCATGAAAATTTTCAACTTTTTTGAATCCGAAATACTTCATGAAAATTTTCAACTTTTTTGAAGCCGAAATCTTTTCATGAAAATTTTCAACTTTTTTGAATCCGAAATATTTCATGAAAATTTTCAACTTTTTTGAAGCCGAAATCTTTCCATTGAAATATTCAACTTTTTTGAAGCCGAAATCTTTTCATGAAAATGTTCAACTTTTTTGAATCTGAAATACTTCATGAACATGTTCGACTTTTTTAAAGCCGAAATACAGTCATGAAAATTTTCAACTTTTTTGAAGCCCAAATATTTCATGAAAATTTTCACCTTTTTTGAAGCCGAAATACTTCATGAAAATGTTAAACATTTTTGAAGCCGAAATACTTCATTAAAATTTTAAACTTTTTTGGAACTGAAATCTTTTCCTGAAAATTTTCAACTTTTTTGAAGCCGAAATCTTTCCATTAAAATATTCAACTTTTTTGAAGCCGAAATACTTCATGAAAATGTTAAACATTTTTGAAGCCGAAATACTTCATGAAAATTTTCAACTTTTTTGGAACTGAAATCTTTTCCTGAAAATGTTCAACTTTTTTGAAGCTGAAATACTTCATGAAAATGTTCAACTTTTTTAAAGCCGAAATACTGTCATGAAAATTTTCAACTTTTTTGAAGCCCAAATACTTCATGAAAATGTTAAACTTTTTTGAAGCTGAAATATTTCATGAAAATTTTCACCTTTTTTGAAGCCGAATTTCTTCATGAAAATTTTCAACTTTTTTGAAGCCCAAATTCTTCATCAACATTTTCAACTTTTTTGAAGCCGAATTTCTTCATGGAAATTTTCAACTTTTTTGAAGTCCAAATACTTCATGAAAATTTTCAACTTTTTTGAAGCCGAAATCTTTCCATTAAAATATTCAACTTTTTTGAAGCCGAAATCTTTTCATGAAAATGTTCAACTTTTTTGAATCTGAAATACTTCATGAAAATGGTCGACTTTTTTAAAACCGAAATCCTGTCGTGAAAATTTTCAACTTTTTTAATCCGAAATACTTCATGAAAATGTTCAACTTTTTTGAAGCCGAAATCTTTTCATGAAAATGTTCAACTTTTTTGAAGCTGAAATATTTCATGAAAATTTTCACCTTTTTTGAAGCTGAATTTCTTCATGAAAATTTTCAACTTTTTTGAAGCCCAAATTCTTCATGAACTTTTTCAACTTTTTTGAAGCCGAATTTCTTCTTGGAAATTTTCAACTTTTTTCAAGCCGAAATCTTTTTACAAAAATGTTCAACTTTTTTGAAGCTGAAATACTTCATGAAAATTTTCAACTTTTTTGAAGCCGAATTTCTTCATGAATATTTTCAATTGACCCACCCCCCCTTACGAAAAAGTTGAAAAAGACGATACACCCACCCCCTTGCGACAACTTTACTTCATGAACTTTTTTGAAGCCGAAATACTTCATGAACATTTTCAATTGACCCACCCCCCCTTACGAAAAAGTTGAAAAAAGACGAAACACTTGCGAAAACTTTTTTGAAGCCGAATTTCTTCATGAATATTTTCAAATGACCCACCCCCCCTTACGAAAAAGTTGAAAAAAGACAATACACCCACCCCTTGCGAAAACTTTTTTGAAGCCGAATTTCTTCATGAAAATTTTCAACTTTTTTGAAGCCCAAATACTTCATGAAAAATTTCAACTTTTTTGAAGCCGAATTTCTTCATGAATATTTTCAACTTTTTTGAAGCCCAAATACTTCATGAAAATTTTCAATTGACCCACCCCCCCTTACGAAAAAGTTGAAAAAAGACGAACCACCCCCCCTTGCGAAAACTTTTTTGGAGCCAAATTTCTTCATGAAAATTTTCTACTTTTTTGAATCCGAATTTCTTCATGAAAATGTTTCACTTTTTTGAAGCCGAAATACTTCATGAAAATTTTGGACATCTGAATATGTCTCTATATGATAAAAAAAAAATATATGATCAAAAAAATGAAAAAGCTTACAGCACCTGGTATTCCCAGGCGGTCTCCCATCCAAGTACTAACCAGGCCCGACCCTGCTTAGCTTCCGAGATCGGGCGTGTTCAGGGTGGTATGGCCGTAAGCCATTATTGTGTGCAGAAAGGGGCCTTTTAAAGATGTCATCCCATTGATTCTGGCTGAATTTTTGGACATGTGAATATGTCTCTATATGATAAAAAAAAAAACATATGATCAAAAAAATGAAAAAGCTTACAGCACCTGGAATTCCCAGGCGGTCTCCCATCGAAGTACTAACCAGGCCCGACCCTGCTTAGCTTCCGAGATTGGATGAGATCGGGCGTGTTCAGGGTGGTATGGCCGTAAGTCATTATTGTGTGCAGACAGGGGCCTTTTAAAGATGTCATGCCCTTGATTCTGGCTGAATTTTTGGACATGTGAATATGTCTCTCTATGATAAAAAAAAAAACATATGATCAAAAAAATGAAAAAGCTTACAGCACCTGGTATTTCGAGGCGGTCTCCCATCCAAGTACTAACCAGGCCCGACCCTGCTTAGCTTCCGAGATCTGACGAGATCTGGCGTGTTCAGGGTGGTATGGCTGTAAGCCATTATTGTGTGCAGTAAGGGGCCTTTTAAAGATGTCATGCCCTTGATCCTGGCTGAATTTTTGGACATGTGAATATGTCTCTCTATGATAAAAAAAAAACATATGATCAAAAAAATGAAAAAGCTTACAGCACCTGGAATTCCCAGGCGGTCTCCAATCGAAGTACTAAGCAGGCCCGACCCTGCTTAGCTTCCGAGATTGGATGATATGGGGCGTGTTCAGGGAGGTATGGCCGTAAGCCATTATTGTGTGCAGACAGGGGCCTTTTAAAGATCTCATGCCCTTCATTCTGGCTGAATTTTTGGACATGTGAATATGTCTCTATATGATAAAAAAAGAACATATGATCAAAAAAAATGAAAAAGCTTACAGCACCTGGTATTCCCAGGCGGTCTCCCATCCAAGTACTAACCAGGCCAGACGCTGCTTAGCTTCTGAGATCGGACAAGTTCAGGGTGGTATGTCCTTAAGCCATTATTGTGTGCAGAAAGGGGCCTTTTAAAGATGTCATGCCCTTGATTCTGGCTGAATTTTTGGACATGTGAATATGTCTCTATATGATAAAAAAAAAACATATGATCAAAAAAATGAAAAAGCTTACAGCACCTGGTATTCCCAGGCGGTCTCCCATCCAAGTACTAACCAGGCCTTACCCTGCTTAGCTTCTGAGATCGAACGAGATCGGGCGTGTTCAGGGTGGTATGGCCGTAAGCCATTATTGTCTGCAGACAGGGGCCTTTTAAAGATGTCATGCCCTTGATTCTGGCTGAATTTTTGGACATGTGAATATGTCTCTCTATGATAAAAAAAAAACATATGATCAAAAAAATAAAAAAAGCTTACAGCGTCTGGTATTCCCAGGCGTTCTCCCATCCAAGTACTAACCAGGCCCGACCCTGCTTAGCTTCCAAGATCGGACGAGTTCAGGGTGGTTTGGCCGTAAGCCATTATTGTGTGCAGAAAGGGGCCTTTTAAAGATGTCATGCCCTTGATTCTGGCTGAATTTTTGGACATGTGAATATGTCTCTATATGATAAAAAAAAAACATTTGATCAAAAAAATGAAACAGCTTACAGCATTTGATATTCCACAGGCGGTCTCCCATCCAAGTACTAACGATGCCCGACCCTGCATAGCTTCCGAGATCGGACGAGATCGGGCGTGTTCAGGGTGGTATGGCCGTAAGCCATTATTGTGTGCAGAAAGGGGCCTTTTAAAGATGTCATGCCCTTGATTCTGGCTGAATTTTTGGACTTGTGAATATGTCTCTCTATGATAAAAAAAAAACAAATGATCAAAAAAATGAAACAGCTTACAGCATCTGGTATTCCACAGGCGGTCTCCCATCCAAGTACTAACCAGGCAC
>NW_026870342.1:37500-45000 GCF_963584025.1 Labrus mixtus
GGACGAGATCAGGCGTGTTCAGGGTGGTATGGCCGTAAGCCATTATTGTGTGCAGACAGGGGCCTTTTAAAGATGTCATGCCCTTGATTCTGGCTGAATTTTTGGACATGTGAATATGTCTCTATATGATAAAAAAAAACATATGATCAAAAAAAAATGAAAAAGCTTACAGCACCTGGTATTCCCAGGCGGTCTCCCATCCAAGTACTAACCAGGCCCAACCCTGCTTAGCTTCCGAGATCGGACGTGTTCAGGGTGGTATGGCCGTAAGCCATTATTGTATGCAGAAAGGGGCCTTTTAAAGATGTCATGCCATTGATTCTGGCTGAATTTTTGGACATGTGAATATGTCTCTATATGATAAAAAAAAAACATATGATCAAAAAAATGAAAAAACTTACAGCACCTGGTATTCCTAGGCGGTCTACCATCCAGGTACTAACCAGGCCCTACCCTGCTTAGCTTCCGAGATCGGACGAGATCAGGCGTGTTCAGGGTGGTATGGCCGTAAGCCATTGTTGTGTGCAGAGAGGGGCCTTTTAAAGATGTCATGCCCTTGATTCTGGCTGAATTTTTGGACATGTGAATATGTCTCTATATGATAAAAAAAACATATGATCAAAAAAAATTAAAAAGCTTACAGCACCTGGTATTCCCAGGCGGTCTCCCATCCAAGTACTAACCAGGCCCGACCCTGCTTAGCTTCCGAGATCGGACGAGATCGGGCGTGTTAAGGGTGGTATGGCCGTAAGCCATTATTGTGTGCAGAAAGGGGCCTTATAAAGATGTCATGCCCTTGATTCTGGCTGAATTTTTGGACATGTGAATATGTCTCTATATGATAAAAAAAAACATATGATCAAACAAAATGAAAAAGCTTACAGCACCTGGTATTCCCAGGCGGTCTCCCATCCAAGTACTAACCAGGCCCGACCCTGCTTAGCTTCTGAGATCGGACGAGATTGGGCGTGTTCAGGGTGGTATGGCCGTAAGCCATTATTGTGTGCAGAAAGGGGCCTTTTAAAGATGTCATGCCCTTGATTCTGGCTGAATTTTTGGACATGTGAATATGTCTCTATATGATAAAAAAAAACATATGATCAAAAAAATGAAAAAGCTTACAGCACCTGGTATTCCCAGGCGGTCTCCCATCTAAGTACTAACCAGGCCCGACCCTGCATAGTTTCCGAGATCGGACGACATCAGGCGTGTTAAGGGTGGTATGGCCGTAAGCTGTTATTGTGTGCAGAAAGGGGCCTTTTAAAGATGTCATGCCCTTGATTCTGGCTGAATTTTTGGACATGTGAATATGTCTCTATATGATAAAAAAAAAACATATGATCAAAAAAATGAAAAAGCTTACAGCACCTGGTATTCCCAGGCGGTCTCCCATCTAAGTACTAACCAGGCCCGACCCTGCATAGCTTCCGAGATCGGACGAGATCGGGCGTGTTCAGGGTGGTATGGCCGTAAGCTATTATTGTGTGCAGAAAGGGACCTTTTAAAGATGTCATGCCCTTGATTCTGGCTAAATTTTTGGACATGTGAATATGTCTCTATATGATAAAAAAAAAACATATGATCAAAAAAATAAAAAAAGCTTACAGCATCTGGTATTCCCAGGCGGTCTCCCATTCAAGTACTAACCAGGCCCGACCCTGCTTAGCTTCCGAGATGGGACGAGATCGGGCGTGTTAAGGGTGGTATGGCCGTAAGCCATTATTGTGTGCAGACAGGGGCCTTTTAAAGATGTTATGCCCTTGATTCTGGCTGAATTTTTGGACATGTGAATATGTCTCTATATGATAAAAAAAAAACATATGATCAAAAAAATGAAAAAGCTTACAGCACCTGGTATTCCCAGGCGGTCTCCCATCCAACTACTAACCAGGCCCGACCCTGCTTTGCTTCTGAGATCGGACGAGTTCAGGGTGGTATGGACGTAAGGCATTATTGTGTGCAGAAAGGGGCCTTTTAAAGATATCATGCCCTTGATTCTGGCTGAATTTTTGGACATGTGAATATGTCTCTATATGATCAAAAAAAAACATATGATCAAAAAAATGAAAAAGCTTACAGCACCTGGTATTCCCAGGCGGTCTCCCATCCAAGTACTAACCAGATCCGACCCTGCTTAGCTTCCGAGATCGGACGAGATCAGGCGTGTTCAGGGTGGTATGGCCGTAAGCCATTATTTTGAGCAGACAGGGGCCTTTTAAAGATGTCATGCCCTTGATTCTGGCTGAATTTTTGGACATGTGAATATGTCTCTCTATGATAAAAAAAAACATGATCAAAAAAATGAAAAAGCTTACAGCACCTGGTATTCCCATCGGTCTCCCATCGAAGTACTAACCAGGCCCGACCCTGCTTAGCTTCTGAGATTGAACGAGATCGGGCGTATTCAGGGTGGTATGGCTGTAAGCCATTATTGTCTGCAGACAGGGGCCTTTTAAAGATGTCATGCCCTTGATTCTGGCTCAATTTTTGGACATGTGAATATGTCTCTCTATGATAAAAAAAAAACATATGATCAAAAAAATAAAAAAAGCTTACAGCGTCTGGTATTCCCAGGCGGTCTCCCATCCAAGTACTAACCAGGCCCGACCCTGCTTAGCTTCAAAGATTGGACGAATTCAGGGTGGTTTGGCCGTAAGCCATTATTGTGTGCAGAAAGGGGCCTTTTAAAGATGTCATGCCCTTGATTCTGGCTGAATTTTTGGACATGTGAATATGTCTCTATATGATAAAACAAAAAAAACATATGATCAAAAAAATGAAAAAGCTTACAGCATCTGGTATTCCCAGGCGGTCTCCCATCCAAGTACTAACCAGGCACGACCCTACTTAGTTTCCGAGATCGGACGAGATCGGGCGTGTGAAGGGTGGTATGGCCGTAAGCTGTTATTGTGTGCAGAAAGGGGCCTTTTAAAGATGTCATGCCCTTGATTCTGGCTGAATTTCTGGACATGTGAATATGTCTCTATATGATAAAAAAAAAACATATGATCAAAAAAATGGAAAAGCTTACAGCACCTGGTATTCCCAGGCGGTCTCCCATCCAAGTACTAACCAGGCCCTACCCTGCTTAGCTTCAGAGATCGGGCGTGTTCAGGGTGGTATGGCCGTAAGCCATTATTGCGTGCAGATAGGGGCCTCTTAAAGATGTCATGCCCTTGATTCTGGCTGAATTTGTGGACATGTGAATATGTCTCTCTATGATAAAAAAAACATATGATCAAAAAAATTAAAAAAGCTTACAGCATCTGGTATTCCCAGGCGGTCTCCCATTCAAGTACTAACCAGGCCCGACCCTGCTTAGCTTCCGAGATGGGACGAGATCGGGCGTGTTAAGGGTGGTATGGCCGTAAGCCATTATTGTGTGCAGACAGGGGCCTTTTAAAGATGTTATGCCCTTGATTCTGGCTGAATTTTTGGACATGTGAATATGTCTCTATATGATAAAAAAAAAAAAACATATGATCAAAAAAATGAAAAAGCTTACAGCACCTGGTATTCCCAGGCGGTCTCCCTTCCAAGTACTAACCAGGCCCGACCCTGCTTAGCTTCCTAGATCGGACGAGATCAGGCGTGTTCAGGGTGGTATGGCCGTAAGCTGTTATTGTGTGCAGACAGGGGCCTTTTAAAGATCTCATGCCCTTGATTCTGGCTGAATTTTTGGACATGTGAATATGTCTCTATATGATAAAAAAGAACATATGATCAAAAAAAATGAAAAAGCTTACAGCACCTGGTATTCCCAGGCGGTCTCCCATCCAAGTACTAACCAGGACAGACGCTGCTTAGCTTCCAAGATCGGACAAGTTCAGGGTGGTATGTCCTTAAGCCATTATTGTGTGCAGAAAGGGGCCTTTTAAAGATGTCATGCCCTTGATTCTGCCTGAATTTTTGGACATGTGAATATGTCTATATATGATAAAAAAAAACATGATCAAAAAAATGAAAAAGCTTACAGCACCTGGTATTCCCAGGCGGTCTCCCATCCAAGTACTAACCAGGCCCGACCCTGCTTAGCTTCCAAGATCGGACGAGTTCAGGGTGGTTTGGCCGTAAGCCATTATTGTGTGCAGAATGGGGCCTTTTAAAGATGTCATGCCCTTGATTCTGGCTGAATTTTTGGACATGTGAATATGTCTCTATATGATAAAAAAAAAACATATGATCAAAAAAATGAAAAAGCTTACAGCACCTGGTATTCCTAGGCGGTCTCCCATCCAAGTATTAACCAGGCCCGACCCTGCTTTGCTTCTGAGATCGGACGAGTTCAGGGTGGTATGGACGTAAGGCATTACTGTGTGCAGAAAGGGGCCTTTTAAAGATATCATGCCCTTGATTCTGGCTGAATTTTTGGACATGTGAATATGTCTCTATATGATAAAAAAAAAACATATGATCAAAAAAATGAAAAAACTCACAGCACCTGGTATTCCCAGGCGGTCTCCCATCCAAGTCCTAACCAGGTCCTACCCTGCTTAGCTTCCGAGATCGGACTAGATCAGGCGTGTTCAGGGTGGTATGGCCGTAAGCCATTATTGTGTGCAGAGAGGGGCCTTTTAAAGATGTCATGCCCTTGATTCTGGCTGAATTTTTGGACATGTGAATATGTCTCTATATGATAAAAAAAAAACATATGATCAAAAAAAATGAAAAAGCTTACAGCACCTGGTATTCCCAGGCGGTCTCCCATCCAAGTACTAACCAGGCCCGACCCTGCTTAGCTTCTGAGATCGAACGAGATCGGGCGTGTTCAGGGTGGTATGGCCGTAAGCCATTACTGTCTGCAGACAGGGGCCTTTTAAAGATGTCATGCCCTTGATTCTGGCTGAATTTTTGGACATGTGAATATGTCTCTCTATGATAAAAAAAAAACATATGATCAAAAAAATAAAAAAAGCTTACAGCGTCTGGTATTCCCAGGCGGTCTCCCATCCAAGTACTAACCAGGCCCGACCCTGCTTAGCTTCCAAGATCGGACGAGTTCAGGGTGGTTTGGCCGTAAGCCATTATTGTGTGCAGAAAGGGGCCTTTTAAAGATGTCATGCCCTTGATTCTGGCTGAATTTTTGGACATGTGAATATGTCTCTATATGATAAAAAAAAACATATGATCAAAAAAATGAAAACGCTTACAGCACCTGGTATTCCCAGGTGTTCTCCCATCCAAGTACAAACCAGGCCCGACACTGCTTAGCTTCCGAGATCGGACGAGATCGGGCGTGTTCAGGGTGGTATGGCCGTAAGCCATTATTGTATGCAGAAAGGGGCCTTTTAAAGATGTCATGCCCTTGATTCTGGCTGAATTTTTGGACATGTGAATATGTCTCTATATGATAAAAAAAAAACATATGATCCAAAAAATGAAAAAACTTACAGCACCTGGTATTCCCAGGCGGTCTCCCACCCAAGTACTAACCAGGCCCTACCCTGCTTAGCTTCCGAGATCGGACGAGATCAGGCGTGTTCAGGGTGGTATGGCCATAAGCCATTATTGTGTGCAGAGAGGGGCCTTTTAAAGATGTCATGCCCTTGATTCTGGCTGAATTTTTGGACATGTGAATATGTCTCTATATGATAAAAAAAACATATGATCAAAAAAATGAAAAAGCTTACAGCGTCTGGTATTCCCAGGCGGTCTCCCATCCAAGTACTAACCAGGCACGACCCTACTTAGTTTCCGAGATCGGACGAGATCGGGCGTGTTAAGGGTGGTATGGCCGTAAGCTGTTATTGTGTGCAGAAAGGGGCCTTTTAAA
Organism: Labrus mixtus; assembly: GCF_963584025.1. Classification (NCBI taxonomy): domain Eukaryota; kingdom Metazoa; phylum Chordata; class Actinopteri; order Labriformes; family Labridae; genus Labrus; species Labrus mixtus. The sequence goes on from NW_026870342.1 coordinate 43,274, forward strand.
GATGTCATGCCCTTGATTCTGCCTGAATTTTTGGACATGTGAATATGTCTCTATATGATAAAAAAAAACATATGATCAAAAAAATGAAAACGCTTACAGCACCTGGTATTCCCAGGTGGTCTCCCATCCAAGTACTAACCAGGCCCGACCCTGCTTAGCTTCCGAGATCGGACGAGATCGGGCGTGTTCAGAGTGGTATGGCCGTAAGCCATTATTGTGTGCAGACAGGGGCCTTTTAAAGATGTCATGCCCTTGATTCTGGCTGAATTTTTGGACATGTGAATATGTCTCTCTATGATAAAAAAAAAACAAATGATCAAAAAAATGAAACAGCTTACAGCATCTGGTATTCCACAGGCGGTCTCCCATCCAAGTACTAACCAGGCACGACCCTGCTTAGTTTCCGAGATTGGACGAGATCGGACGAGTTCAGGGTGGTATGACCGTAAGCCATTATTGTGTGCAGAAAGGGGCCTTTTAAAGATGTCATGCCCTTGATTCTGGCTGAATTTTTGGACATGTGAATATGTCTCTCTATGATAAAAAAAAAACACATGATCAAAAAAATGAAACAGCTTACAGCACCTGGTATTCCCAGGCGGTCTCCCATCCAAGTACTAACCAGGCACGACCCTGCTTAGTTTCCGAGATCGGACGAGATCGGACGAGTTCAGGGTGGTATGACCGTAAGCCATTATTGTGTGCAGAAAGGGGCCTTTTAAAGATGTCATGCCCTTGATTCTGGCTGAATTTTTGGACATGTGAATATGTCTCTATATGATAAAAAAAAACATATGATTAAAAAAATGAAAAAACTTACAGCACCTGGTATTCCCAGGCTGTCTCCCATCCAAGTACTAACCAGGCCCTACCCTGCTTAGCTTCCGAGATCGGACGACATCAGGCGTGTTCAGGGTGGTATGGCCGTAAGCCATTATTGTATGCAGAAAGGGGCCTTTTAAAGATGTCATGCCCTTGATTCTGGCTGAATTTTAGGACATGTGAATATGTCTCTATATGATAAAAAAAAAACATATGATCAAAAAAATGAAAAAACTTACAGCACCTGGTATTCCCAGGCTGTCTCCCATCCAAGTACTAACTAGGCCCTACCCTGCTTTGCTTCCGAGATCGGACGAGATCAGGCGTGTTCAGGGTGGTATGGCCGTAAGCCATTATTGTGTGCAGAGAGGGGCCTTTTAAAGATGTCATGCCCTTGATTCTGGCTGAATTTTTGGACATGTGAATATGTCTCTATATGATAAAAAAAACATATGATCAAAAAAAATGAAAGAGCTTACAGCACCTGGTATTCCCAGGCGGTCTCCCATCCAAGTACTAACCAGGCCCGACCCTGCTTAGCTTCCGAGATCGGACGAGATCGGGCTTGTTCAGGGTGGTATGGCCGTAAGCCATTATTGTGTGCAGAAAGGGGCCTTTTAAAGATGTCATGCCCTTGATTCTGGCTGAATTTTTGGACATGTGAATATGTCTCTATATGATAAAAAAAAACATATGATCAAACAAAATGAAAAAGCTTACAGCACCTGGTATTCCCAGGCGGTCTCCCATCCAAGTACTAAGCAGGCCCGACCCTGCTTAGCTTCTGAGATCGGATGAGATCGGGCGTGTTCAGGGTGGTATGGCCGTAAGCCATTATTGTGTGCAGAAAGGGGCCTTTTAAAGATGTCATGCCCTTGATTCTGGCTGAATTTTTGGACATGTGA